>NC_036848.1:5635299-5781440 GCF_002910315.2 Salvelinus sp. IW2-2015
CCTGTGAGCAGCACGTCTAGATCAGTCCCCTGTGAGCAGCACGTCTAGAACAGTCCCCTGTGAGCAGCACGTCTAGAACAGTCTTTCTGAATAAATCACATTTCCACCGGGTTCAGTCCCTGGGCACCAGAGGTCAACACGTCATTACTGCCTTGTAACGTGCACATCTTCAACCCATTGTACAAAGTCAGCCCTTCCAATTGCCAAAGTGATGTGTGAGTAAAAATGCTAAAAATGCCAAATTCCTGACTACAGTACAACTAGTGCTTCATGTGTTTAGTGTTAGCCATTCATAGTGGTGTGCAGTGATGTGTTGAGCGAGGCTTTAGTGCTAGCTTTTCCAACCCACACACACAACCCACCCGTACATGGCACACTCCCTGGAAGCAGTCTGGAGGCAGTCTAGTCTGCAGGCAGTGTGATAGTTTCACTTTTTATGTCTGTGGGAAATGGTAACCACCGTCCCTTGTCAGCTGGCCACATGTTCCTCCTTACTCTTCAGCTCCCGGGCTGTGGCTAGACAGATTCACTGGGTTGTTTGTGTGCTGGTCTTACTACTGTGTGTGTGTGTGTGTGTCAGTATCACTACAATGTGCTCCTTGGTTAGTCATTATTACAGGGTTAAAACTTAGGTGCCCACCTGAGTAACACCAGACAGAAATCCTTCCCTCCACCATGCTGTGAGTCATGCTAATGCCCGTTAGCGTAAAGCTAATTCCAGATTTGATTAATATGACTTGCATTAAATGTAGTTCGATGGAGCCTGTGATGAGAAACAGAGATACACAGCAGTTCAGAGGTTGGCATGAATTGTATTTGGTGGGTCGTTAGAGAAGCATTTTTGTCTTGTAGTTGAAAAGTTTTGCCGTTCTCACTCAAACAATGGCTTTAACTGTCACATCCTTCTATCATGTCCATTCATCCTCTAATCTGTTTTAGCCAATAATTTTACAGAGATGGGAATCATGGTGAATAATTCTAGAGAGCAGTATGTACCCACTGGATGAATCAACGTTGTTTCCACATTTTAATGAAATGACATTAAACCAACGTGGAATAGACATCTGTACCCAATGGGGAAGATGTTTAGAGGGGCAGTCTTACCAAGATGGTGGCACATCACTGTTTTCACAGGAGAACGCAAGAACCAACATTTAAATTGATGGAGGTTGAAAATGTGAAAAGAAATTAGTCACAGTGAGGAATTCACTGGACTCGTCTTTATCCTCCCACTTCATGTTACTGGTTGACTCATCAGGAGCAGAAACCTCTAGTAAAACCTTCCTGGTCAGACTTTCTCCTCAGGAGCAGAAACCTCTAGTAAAACCTTCCTGGTCAGACTTGTCTCTCATCAGGAGCAGAAAACCTCTAGTAAAACGCTTCCTGGTCAGACTTTCTCATCAGGAGCAGAAACCCTCTAGTAACACCTTCCTGGTCAGAACTTTCTCATCAGGGAGCAGGGAAACCTCTAGTAAACCTTCCTGGTTCAGACTTTTCTCAACAGGAGCAAAACCTCTAGTAAATCCTTCCTGGTCAGACTTTCTCAACAGGAGCAGAAACCTCTAGGTAATCTTCCTGTCAGTAACTTTCTCATACAGGAGCAGGAAGCTCTAGTAAATCCTTCCTGGTCAGACTTTCTCAACAGGAGCAGAAACCGCTAGTAAATCCTTCCTGGTCAGACTTTCTCACAGATTGGAATCTCATTCTCTCTGGAAGCCTGTAGATCTAAAATCCTGCTCTCTCTCTACCTCTCCTTCTCTCTCTCCGTGTTGATTTACAGCTGTACTGCTCTGTGCCTTCTGTTTGAGAGAAAGCCCAGGATTCAGGTCCCATAACTACTCCTCACATTGAAAGGCTCAGGGGTCCAAAGAACCGCACCACACCACCGCACCTCCCAGAGATCACAGGAGCACGACACAAGACTGCACCCCCCACACACTTTCACCAGTTAACCTGCTTTTCACTCCTCTGCCCTTCTCTTTTGGCCAGAGTGATGAATTGAACATACAACAGACACCTCTCTGAGGAGCTTTCCTTGACGTTGGAGGGACGACTGGCCTGGAGTCCAATAGTGTTTAACCTCTCTCTGGGGGAATTAAACAGAAACGACCCAAAAAAAACTGTCGTTTTCATGAGATTATCTGTCAGTGTGAATGCAGGTCACTGTTGCTTTGTGTGTGTGCGTAAGTGTTTATGTGTGTGTGTGTGTGTGTGTGTGTGTGTGTGTGTGTCTGTGTGTCTGTGCATCAGAGAGAGAGCGAGCAGGCGAGAGGGAAAGGGAGAGAGAGAGAGTTGTGTGAGGAGAGCAGAGGGAATTGTGGGGAGAGGATATTGCAGGCTGGACCTTTTAAAACACAATCTGTTTTGTCCATTTAAACCTAAATGCCTTACCCTATGCTGCCGCCGCTAGCTCCACTTGGGGGATCTAAAGTACACTACATGGCCGGCTCGTCGAACATCTCATCCCAAAATCATGGGCATTAATATGGAGTTGGTCCCCCTTTTGCTGCTATAACAGCCGCCACTCTTCTGGGAAGGCTTTCCACTAGATGTTGGAACGATGCTATAGCGAGATCATTATTCCTCCTCCACCACTATGCATTCGGGCAGGTAGCGTTCTCCTGGCATCCGCCAAACCCAGATTAGTCCGTCAGACTGTCAGATGGTGAAGCGTTATTCATCACTCCAGAGAACGCGTTTCCACTGCTCCAGAGTCCAATGGCGGTGAGATTTACATGACTCCAGCCAACGCTTGGCAGTGCGCATGGTGATCTTAGGCTTGTGTGTGGCTGCTTGGCTATGGAAACCCATTTCATGAAATTCTCAACGAACAGTTCTTGTGTGGACGTTGCTTCCAGAGCGCTTCAGCACTCGGCAGTCCCATTCTGTGAGCTTGTGTGGCATACCACATCGTGGCTGAGCCGATGTTGCTCCTAGACATTTCCACTTCATAATAACAGCAATTACAGTTGTCCGGGGAAGCTCTAGCAGGGCAGAAATATGACAAACTGACTTGTTGGAAAGGTAGCATCTTATGACCGTGCCACGTTGAAAGTCACTGAGCTCTTCAGTAAGGCAATTCTAGTGCCAACATTTGTCTATGGAGATTGCATGGCTGTGTGCTTGATTTTATACACCTGTCAGCAACACGTGTGGTTGAAATAGCCGAATCTACAAATTTGAAGGATTGTCCACATACTTTTTTGTTATTTATATATAGTGTAGCTCAAAGAGGTAGCCTGTTTTTATATCCCTCATCTCTATGGATCTCTCTTCCAGCCGCATAATCCATTTATCTTTATTTCCTTTTACAGCAAACTGGCTTAAGGTACGGAGGGAGTAAATATACTGGCTTAAGCTATAGAGGGAGTCAACATACTGGCTTAAAGTAGAGGGAGTCAACATACTGGCTTAAGCTATAGAGGGAGTCAACATACTGGCTTAAGCTATAGAGGGAGTCAACATACTGGCTTAAGCTATAGAGGGAGTCAACATACTGGCTTAAAGTACAGAGGGAGTCAACATACTGGCTTAAAGTACTAGAGGGAGTCAACATACTGGTCTTAAAGTATGGAGAGTCAACATACTGGCTTATGGTATAGAGGGAGTCAACATACTGGCTTAAGTACGGAGGGAGTCAACATACTGGCTTAAAGTACAGAGGGAGTCAAACATGCTCGCTTAAAGTACGGAGGGAGCCAACATACTGGCTTAAAGTATAGAGGGACAACATACTGGCTTAAAGTACGGGGGGAGTCAACCTACTGATTTAAGGTACGGAGGAGCAAACCTACTGATTTAAGGTACGAAGGGAGTCAACATACTGGCTTAACCCTTGTGTAGTCTAAACATTCTATATACTCCCCTTGTCCTACAGGTAAAAAATGACTCGCCTTCACTAAACCCCTAAAATAAAGTAGCTTAATTGAATTTTAAACCACAAATATATTTTGCATGAAGAAGCAACCTGTCATTCATCACAAACTTTGTGAATATCTTTGGTTTCCCTCTTCACAATGCAGAAAGACTGCATTTAATCATTGGACACCACTCGTTTTTATTACAACACGTCATAATTATTTTCTTTACTAAAGTAGAGGTCTATTACTATTATTATTATTATTGCTAAAGGTACTGCAAACAGTCGTGGCCAAAAGTTTTGAGAATGACACAAATATTCATTTCCACAAAGTTTGCTGCTTTCAGTGTCTTTAGATATTTTTGTCAGATGTTACTATGGAATACTGAAGTATAATTACAAGCATTTCATAAGTGTCAAAGGCTTCACATCCTGACTGATGGCAGCCCATTCCTGCATAAATCAATGCTTGGAGTTTGTCAGAATTTGTGGGGTTTGTTTGTCCACCCGCCTCTTGAGGATTGACCACAAGTTCTCAATGGGATTAAGGTCTGGGGAGTTTCCTGGCCATAGACCCAAAATATCGATGTTTTGTTCCCCGAGCCACTTAGTTATCACTTTTGCCTAATGGCAAGGTGCTCCATCATGCTGGAAAAGGCATTGTTCGTCACCAAACTGTTCCTGGATGGTTGGGAGAAGTTGCTCTCGGAGGATGTGTTGGTACCATTTTTTATTCATGGTTGTGTTCTTAGGCAAAATTGTGAGTGAGCCCATTCCCTTGGCTGAGAAGCAACCCCACACATGAATGCTCTCATTGATTGCTTTACTGTTGGCATGACACAGGACTGATGGTAGCGCTCACCTTGTCTTCTCCGGACAAGCTTTTTTCCGGATGCCCCAAACAATCGGAAAGGGGACTCATCAGAGAAAATGACTTTACCCCAGTCCTCAGCAGTCCAATCCCTGTACCTTTTGCAGAATATCAGTCTGTCCCTGATGTTTTTCCTGTAGAGAAGTGGCTTCTTTGCTGCCCTTCTTGACACTAGGCCATCCTCCAAAAGTCTTCGCCTCACTGTGCGTGCAGATGCACTCACACCTGCCTGCTGCCATTCCTGAGCAAGCTCTGTACTGGTGGTGCCCCGATCCCGCAGCTGAATCAACTTTAGGAGARYGTCCTGGCGCTTGCTGGACTTTCTTGGGCGCCCTGAAGCCTTCTTCACAACAATTGAACCGCTCTCCTTGAAGTTCTTGATGATCTGATAAATAGTTGATTTAGGTGCTGGCAGCAATATCCTTGCCTGTGAAGCCCTTTTTGTGCAAAGCAATGATGACGGCACGTGTTTCCTTGCAGGTAACCATGGTTGACAGAGGAAGAACAATGATTCCAAGCACCACCCTCTTTTGAAGCTTCCAGTCTGTTATTCGAACTCAATCAGCATGACAGAGTGATTGCCAGCCTTGTCCTCGTCAACACTCACACCTGTGTTAACGAGAGAATCACTGACATGATGTCAGCTGGTCCTTTTGTGGTAGGGCTGAAATGCAGTGGAAATTTTGTTTTGGGATTCAGTTCATTTGCATGGCAAAGAGGGACTTTGTGCAGAAAGTAGTTTTGAATGCATTTTTTTGAAGGGAAACAACAACTGTCTTCAACGTTTTTGGCAACATAGTGATATATTCTCATATATTGTACAATGAGGAATTCAACTACAAAATACTAGTCTTCTCCCATTTTTTTAACCATTGCCCCCACTAGGGTTGCACATTTTGGGGAATATTCAGGAAGTGCAAACTTTCCGTGGGAATTAACAGGAATATATGGGAATTAACGAGAATATATTAACGGAAATATGTGGAAATTAATATTAATACCATTTAATTGTAATGTTTTTTGCATTGGATATATTTACCATATCATATGGAGACAGAAACATAAACCTTTTACCTTATCATAAGTTGACATAATTGCAAATGATTAAATCCTTCCAATAGAAATAAAAAATAAAAAAATTGTTACGAATTGAACTTTAATTAAATGAGTTGACTCTTCACACGGGATGATTTTACTGAACAACAAAAGAAAGGGAATACTGAATGATCCCCAATGATCCATCGCATCTCCCCAAAAAGTTTTCAACATACATCTGTAAAACGATAGTCCAGAAACTAAAGCTTTGGTTGTCTTCCTCTCAGGCTTCCATGTCTTCTCCCTGGATCGATGTCCAACTCTTGAACATCCGACTCTGAGTTCTCATCTTCACTGTCACTTTCCAACCTTGTTGAGGATGGCTCGTGGTCAGGCTCACAAAGCCTCAAATTTGCCTGGATGGACATCAATTTTTCAATCCTTGTATTGGTCAGCCTGTTGCGTGCTTTGGTGTGTGTGTTCCCCATCATGGACCAGTTGCGCTCTGAGGACGGCTGATGTTGGTGGGATTTGGAGGACGATGGAGGCAACAGGGGAAAGAGCCTCAGATTCACAAAGTCCCTTCCACCAGGTGGCTGATGAGATATGTTGGCACGACTGTCATATTGCATTTCCATCCCAAAGCCCTTGCTTGGAAGTGTACTTTGCCAGACTGTCAAGAACCTTGCCCTCATCCAGGCCAAGGTGGCGAGACACGGTAGTGATGACACCATAGGCCTTGTTGATCTCTGCACCAGACAGGATGCTCTTGCCAGCATACTTGGGGTCCAACATGTACGCTGCGGCGTGTATGGGCATCAGGCAGAAGTCTTCACGCTTTTTGATGTATTTCAGAACTGCAGTTTCCTCTGACTCAAGCAACAGTGGAGTGTGCAGGGCAGTACGGATTTCTTCTCTTACATCTGCAAGCAAAGTCTGAACATCAGACAGGATGGCATTGTCTCCCTCAATCCGTGCAATGGCTACTGCTATAGGTTTCAGGAGTTTCAGGCTGCTTACCACTCTCTCCCAAAATACATCATCCAGGAGGATCCTCTTGATGGGGCTTTCCATATCGGCAGACTGTGATATGGCCACTTCTTGGAGAGACTCCTTCCCCTCCAGGAGACTGTCAAACATGATGACAACACCACCCCAACGGGTGTTGCTGGGCAGCTTCAATGTGGTGCTCTTATTCTTCTCACTTTGCTTGGTGAGGTAGATTGCTGCTATAACTTGATGACCCTTCACATACCTAACCATTTCCTTGGCTCTCTTGTAGAGTGTATCCATTGTTTTCAGTGCCATGATGTCCTTGAGGAGCAGATTCAATGCATGAGCAGCACAGCCAATGGGTGTGATGTGAGGGTAGGACTCCACCACTTTAGACCAAGCAGCCTTCATGTTCGCAGCATTGTCTGTCACCAGTGCAAATACCTTCTGTGGTCCAAGGTCATTGATGACTGCCTTCAGCTCATCTGCAATGTAGAGACCGGTGTGTCTGTTGTCCCTTGTGTCTGTGCTCTTGTAGAATACTGGTTGAGGGGTGGAGATGATGTAGTTAATTATTCCTTGCCCACGAACATTCGACTATTCGAGATGATTGCAATACAGTCTACTTTCTCTATGATTTTCTTGACCTTCACTTGACATCTGTTGAKCTCTGCATCCAGCAAATTAGTAGATAAAGCATGTCTGGTTGGAGGGGTGTATGCTGGGCGAAGAACATTCAGAAATCTCTTCCAATACCTATTGCCTGTGAGCATCAGAGGTGAACCAGTTGCATACACAGCTCGAGCAAGACATTAATCAGCATTTCTCTGACTACGTTCCTCCATTGAGTCAAAAAAGGATGACCATGACCTGTTGCTATCGATAAGGTGTCTGATTCATAATTTTCACCTCGAATAGAAGTAGAGGGACTTTTGTCAGAGGTTTCTTGTTGTGAGCGCTGAGGGAACTTTATGCACTTGGCCAGATGATTCTGCATCTTTGTTGCATTCTTCACATATGATTTGGCACAGTATTTGCAAATGTACACAGCTTTTCCTTCTACATTAGCTGCAGTGAAATGTCTCCACACATCAGATAGTGCCCGTGGCATTTTCCTGCAAAATTCCTGGGCTTAACTTCCCATGGAAAAATTCCGGACATTTACCGAAATGTTTCCGACTCTTTGCAACCCTAGCCCCCACCCACAAGGTGTATAAACAACAACAATAAATAATAATAAAAGAATAGATACAAAACAAAAATGTGAAGAACATAAATCAATCAACTCGAATTAGCACACGTAGGACAGTATGCAAGTGTGTGTGCATGGACTTTGCAGATACATTTCTCACATGTGCAGCACATAGTATTTGTTTTACAGTCCTTCTTTGGGGGGCAGAATTGGCATCTCGTCCTCTTGCCTGCCCCAGCTGCAGCCTTAGGTGGATCAGGACAAGATTCAGCCCCCTGAACAGCTTTCACAAGCGCTTTAGAGGCTGCTGTGCGGGGGAGGTGCTCCCTTCTTTGAATGAGTGGGGTTACAAGTGCCTTTCCCAGCTGCTCCAGGAACACCCTCCTCTTGTTCCGCTGATCGGGCATCCAGGTAGGGATTATCTTGTTCCATATCACGAAGGCATTGTTTGAGGACACATCAATGATGTTATGGAAGATGACCAGGGGCCATCGGGCAGTCATCCTCCTGCAGCTGTAAGTTCCAATCACCTTGTCCAGGTTGTCCATGCCTCCTTTGTTGTGGTTGTCGTCCAGAATGATGGCTTGCTTCCTGTCCTCACGATCACTGATCTCAGCCGTTTTGTGCAGTGTGCTCAGGAGGACCACATTCTTGTTCTTCTTTGGGACGTGAGAAACTAGAGTGGTGGTGGGCTTGTTCTTTCTAACTGTGCCAACCATGGTGATCTTCCTCTTCAGGAGCTGCTGGCTGAGTTCATAAGAGGTGAAGAAATTGTCACATGTGACATTGTGCCCCCTCAGTCCATCTGTCACATCAAGCATAACCCGCATCCCCTGGTTCTTCTCCGGGCCTCCACTGGTCGGCTTCCCTGTGTAGACTTGCATCTTCCAAGCATAGCTGGATTGTGCGTCACAGGCCACCCATATCTTGATGCCATACTTTGCTGGCTTGCTGGGCATATATTGCCGGAAAGGACAGCGACCTTTTGACAAAAGAGATTACTATCAGTAATTAGTATCAGTGTCACAGATAAATCAAAACATAAATCAATGATATTACAGATATTACAGACACATAATAAAATTAACAGTGAAAATCACTTACATTACAGTTGCTCATCCACTGTTACTTCAGGCCCAGGGTTGTAGAGGTATGGCAGACGCTCCACCCACTTCTCCCAGACCTCTCTTATGGCCACCAGTTTGTCTCTCACACGTCTTGCAGGTCTTGACTCACGGTAATCAAATATTAGCATTCTTGAGAAAGTGTGAAAGACTTTCAGTGGCATCGTGGCACGGAAAACCGCTCTTCCACTTGCTGCATCCCAGAGATTACATGTAGACTCGCCTCGGGACCTATACACACCCGCTAAGATCAGCAGCCCTATGTAGGCACGCAGGTCCATCTCATCAATCCTTTCCATCAATCTCATCAATCCTTTTCCAGTTGTCTCCATATTTATGGAAATACTCCAAATGTGTCATCTCCAGGATGATTTTTTTGATGGCTGGTGTGATGAACATGTAGAATGTTGAGGCGATGTCCTGGGCAACTGCATGTTTTGTGGGCCCTGGGGTCATCCTTATGACATCTTGTGCTGCCATCCTGCCCTGGTTGTCATATGGTGACAAGGACAATGTTATTTTGCTGCTCTTTGACAAAAATGTCTCTCTTTCAGCTTGGGGGATTTCCTTTTCATCTGAAGATGATGCATCATACTCTGGGTTATATTCTTCCCCATCTTCTTCTTCAGACACCTCCTCCTCTTTTAAATCACTGTTCTCTTGTTCCTCCTGGACCTGTTGGGCACTGAAACGTGCATTCATGGATTCAGCAAAGAGAGAACTGGGGGGACTACCATCTGCAACACCTTTATAGCCTCTGACTGCATTCCCCATTAGTAAACAATGCTTTCAAGAAACGTTTATTTTGTCTGAAATTTTGTTTATTTTGTCTGAAATTGTGTTTATTTTGTCTGTGAACTTGAGTCATGTGTGGGGTCGTGGAGGGGTCGTGGAGGGGAGATGCTGCACATGCACAAGAAAGTTTTAGTTTTGTCTGTGTTTAATCAGTAGCACACAATTTCAATTTCTCATTGTGTGTGTGTGGTTGTTGTGGTGTGTGTGCTGTGTGTTGTGTGTGTGTGTGTGTGTGTGTGTGTGTGTGTGTGTGTGTTTTTTGTGGTGTGTAAATTATTTTATAACTGCCGGGTCAAAAATGACCCTAAGAAATCTTTTACCCTGGTAGTGTACAGCTTTCATGGAAATATGAACAAAGGCGATGTTTAACTTTTTCTAATGTTGGGGTCACTAGGAAAAGTCATACATATTCTCTGCTGGTTAAACATAGTGCGGGTCACTTTTGACTCTTAAAACAACACAAGGGTAAGGCAGTGGTTCTTACCTGGGTTCGATCGAACCTCAGGGGTCGGTGAGTCAGTCTCAGGGGTTTGGCGGAGGTCAAGACACACATCCGACTCATATGATTCGAGGTGACACGCCCCGCTTGGCCATCATTGCTGCAGGTGATCACGCTACATCGCTTGGCTATCTGTGCTGCAGGGAATTTGGTGCGCTCAGTAGTCGACTTGTGACTGTCTGATGAGTACGTCTGTGTGATTTCTTTCTTATTATTAATCCCTTCATACTTGAGTTACTATGTCGAGCAAAAAAAGAAGTGATCGGACGAATATGTACATATGGATTCACAGGTTATAACGGAACGTGATGGGAGTCAGCGTCCTAACTGCATGATTTGCACTGCCAAGTTGGCAATTCTAGTCTAGCACCGGCAAAACTAGAAGAACACTTCCTTAAGCTGACGATGGAGATGGAAAAGTACAAGAACACAAACGCTCGCTGAATTCAAGGTGAAGAGAGCCAGATTTCGATGAAAAGGCTACTCATGCCTGTTCTCGGCTTTGTACCCATCCACAAACCGATTCCTCACAGCATCGTACGAAGTTGCTTACCTGATCGCAAAAGCAGGGCAAACCACACACCATTGGTGAAAACACTCATAAAACCAGCTGTGTTGAAGATGGCGAATATCATGCTGGGAAAGAGGCTGAAGTTATAAGTATGTTGGCTCCCTCTGTTTCAATGACACCATCAGCCGACAGAAGAGGACATGAGCAAAGACATCTTGGCTCAAGTAGGTGCAGATCTGATTTCAAGCCCGGCAAAAATATTAGCCTTCAACTCGACGAGACCACAGACGTTTCCAATCGTAAGCCATCTTGCTGTATTCGTGCTCCAATGTGAAAGACGACGTGTTATAAAAGGAAGATTTTTTTATTTGTACAGACAAACAACTAAGGCAGCCGATGTGAAGAAACTTGTGGTGACTTCTTCAAAGACAAACAATCTTTCGTGGGATATGCGTTTCTGCAGTTTGTTCGGACGGAGCTCCAGTCATGCTGGGAGGAAAGTCTGGGTTTTGGTGGCTAGTGAAAGCCGATGCACCACACATCATTGTTACGCAATTGTATTCGCACAGGGCATTGCTGGGCAACAAAAACCTTGCTCACAAAACTGGCCAGAAGTATTAAAAATTGTAGTGGGAATGCGTGAACTATGTGCGAACTAGTGCTCTGAGGCACCGGCATCTTCAGTGAGCTGTGTAAAGGAAATGGCTCTGAATTCGAGGTGGTACTTCTGTACCATTCTAACGTTCGGTGGTTATCCGGGGACAGTGCTGAATCGTTGTTTTGCCGTGCGTGTGGAATTAGTCCTGTTTTTGCAAGACACCAACATTGTCATGCCAGGATTGTGTTCAAAAATTTCTGAGTTCATTCTCATTTTAGCGTACATGGCTGATATCTTCGCAGCTCTCAATCATCTCAAGCAAAAGATGGCAGGGCGTGGAGTCAAAATCATCGAAGCGGAGGAAAACCTGAGGCTTTTCAAAAAACCTACCGTTATTGAAAACGGCGAAACAGAGAACGATAACTTCGCAAACTTTCCCCTGCTGGACGACTGTGTAAAGTAAGATCGAAGATGTATCTGAATCGAGACATTTATGTACCCGCCAGAACTGAAGCAAGCAATTGCCACGCACTTAGATGAGCTTGCAAAGTCTCTCGACGGATACTTCCCTACAAGAGAGTCATATCCAGCATGGGTGAGACAGCCGTTCACGTTAGTGTTTGAGACAACAGATGTCAATGGATGAATAACCTCGATGAAATCATTGAATTCAGCGAGCCAGGTTTTCAACAGCAACTCTTCAGAACAACAACGCTTTCAACGTTTTGGTGTCAACAAATGGTAACGTACCCTGTTATTGCTAAGAAAGCTCTGGAGATTTTCATACCGTTTGTTACAACATATCTTTGCGAGCAATCCTTTTTCGAGTGCTGGACATGAAAACGAAGAAAAGGAACAGACTTTGTTGCGAAAATGACATGAGAGTGGCACTTGCCAAGTGAAGCCGCGCATTTCTGAAACTGGTCTCTGAAAGGCAACAGCAGAACGTCACCTGATTTGCAGTAATATTCATTATTATGTTTTTGTTTTTGGATGAAAATCATGTTTTGATGATTTTGTTTTTGAACACACGGTGTTGATGTTTGATGCACGGTCATTTTGATGCACCAGTAAAATATATACCTATGTTTTTGAATTTGAAAAAATCATATTATTTTTCCAATTAAGAAGGGTTCGGTGAAATGCGCGTATGAAACTGGTGGGTTCAGTACCTCCAACAAGGTTAAGAACCACTGGGTTAAGGTTTAGAAGGAAGTGGCAAGTACATCAACATACTGCTTAAAGTACAGAGGAGTCAACATACTGGCTTAAAGTACAGAGGAGTCAACATACTTGCTAAAGTACAGAGGAGTCAACATACTTGCTTTGAAAGTACAGAGGGAGTCAACATACTCTTAAAGTACAGAGGGAGTCACATACTGCTTTAAAGTACAGAGGGAGCCAACATACTTGCTTAAAGTACAGAGGAGTCAACTACTGGCTTAAAAGTACAGAGGGAGTCAAATACTTGCTTAACATACAGAGGATCAACATACTTGGCTTAAAGTACAGGGTGAGTCAACAGTTAACTGGCTTAAAGTACAGAGGAGTCAACATTACTTGCTTAAAGTACAGAGCGGAGTCACATACTGGCTTAAAAGTACAGAGGGAGTCAACATACTTGACTTAAAAGTTTACAGAGGGAGTCAACTACTTGCTTAAAGTACAGAGGGAGTCAACATACTTGCTTAAAGTACAGAGGGAGTCAACATACTGGCTTAAAGTTACAGGAGGAGTCAACATACTTGCTTAAAGTACAGAGGGATCAACTTACTGGCTTAAAGTATAGAGGGAGTCAAACATACTGGCTTAAAGTATAGAGGGAGTCAACATACTGGCTTAAAGTAAGAGGGAGTCAACATACTGGCTTAAAGTATAGAGGAGTCAACATATGGCTTAAAGTATAGAGGAGTCAACATACTGGCTTAAAAAGTAGAGAGGGAGTCAAACATACTGGCTTAAGGTATAGGAGAGTCAACATACTGTTAAGCTATGGAGGGAGTTGAGTCCACAACCGTTTAACCTCTCTCTGGGGGAATTAAATAGAAACTACCAAAAAAACATATTTTTCATGAATTTCTGTTCAGTGTGATTGCAGGCTGGACCTTTTAAAACACAATCTGTTTTGTCCATTTAGGGGGGGGGGGGGGGGGGAAGCGCGAGGGTGAGAGAGCGGGAAAGGGAAAGAGAGAAAGAGTTGTGTGAGGGGATGATAGGGAATTGTGGGGAGAGGAAATTGCAGGCTGGACCTTTTAAAACACAATCTGTTTTGTCCATTTAAACCTAAATGCCTTACCCTATGCTGCTGCTGCTGGCTCCACTTGGGGGATCTAAAGTGGCCAAAAAGTATGCAAAATGGCCAAAAATATGTGGACACCGGCTCGTCGAACATCTAATTTCAAAATCATGGGCATTAATATGGAGTTGGTACCCCTTTTGCTGCTATAACAGCCTCCACTCTTCTGGGAAGTCTTTCCACTAGATGTTGGAACATTGCTGCGGGCACTTGCTTCCATACAGCCACAAGAGCATTAGTGAGGTCGGGCACTGATGTTGGGCGATTAGGCCTGGCTCGCAGTCTGCATTCCAATTCATCCCAAAGGAGTTCGATGGGGTTGAGTTCAGGGCTCTTTCCAGGCCGGTCAAGTTATTCCATACCGATCTTGACAAACCACTTCTTTATGGACCTCGCTTTGTGCACAGGAGCATTGTCATGCTGAAACAGGAAAGGGCCTTCCCCAAACTGTTGCCACAAAGTTGGAAGAACAGAATCGTCTAGAATGTCATTGTGTGCTGTAGCGTTAAGGTTTCCCTTCACTGAAACTAAGGGGCCTAGCCCGAACCATGAAAAACAGCCCTAGGCCACTATTCCTCCTCCACCAAACTTTACAATTGGCACTACGCATTCAGGCAGGTAGAGTTCTCCTGGCATCCGCCAAACCCAGATTAGTCAGTCAGACTGTCAGATGGTGAAGCGTGATTCATCACTCCAGAGAACCGGTTTCCACTGCTCCAGATTCCAATGGCAGCTTACTTTACACCAATCCAGCAGATGCTTGGCATTGCGCATGGTGATCTTAGGCTTGTGTGCGGCTGCTCGGCTATGGAAACCCATTTCATGAAGTTCCCGACGAACAGTTCTGTGCTGACGTTGATTCCAGAGGCAGTTTGAACTCGGTAGTGAGTTTTGCAACTGAGGACAGCACTCGGCAGTCCTATTCTGTGAGCTTGTGTGGCCTACCACTTCGTGGCTGAGCTGTTTTTTCTCCTAGACATTTCCACTTCATAATAACAGCACTTACAGTTGACCGGGGAAACTCTAGCAGAGCAGAAATTTGACAAACGGACTTGTTGGAAAGGTAGCATCCTATGACCGCGCCACGTTGAAAGTCACTGAGCTCTTCAGTAAGGCAATTCTACTGTCAACGTTTGTCTATGGAGAATGCATGGTTGTGTGCTCAATTTTATACACCTGTCAGCAACACGTGTGGTTGAAATAGCCAAATCCACTAATTTGAAGGACTGTCCACATACTTTTTTGTTATATATATATATATAGTGTAGCTTAAAGAGGTAGTCTGTTTTTATATCCCTCATCTCTATGGATCTCTCTTCCAGCCGCATAATCCATTTATCTTTATTCCCTTTTACAGCAAACTGGCTTAAGGTACGGAGGGAGTAAATATACTGGCTTAAGCTATAGAGGGAGTCAACACACTGGCATAAGGTACGGAGGGAGCCAACATACTGGCTTAAGGTACAACGGGAGTCAACATACTGGCTTAAGGTACGGAGGGAGTCAACATACTGGCTTAAGGTACGGAGAGAGTCAACATGCATGTCTGGAATGCCTACTAATGAAAGGAAAGAAAGTGAAGTCCAGAATTCCAAGTAGGGCCAACAAAAGTATAATTCCTTCCAGTAATACTCTCTCTCTCTCGGCCTCGGCTCCGTCCGCTGACCAGCGGTGATTAACATTGTCAATGAGGTGTGACTGTCCTTGTATCCTGGAGAGTCTGGGCTCTGATCATAGACTGTAAGGAAGAGGAAGAATTCCACAGCAGATACACTGTCTATTGGCCAGTGAGTCCGGTAGGGGCATTTGGTCTGTCGAAGAGTCCAATGCACAACAAAGCTGTTGGCATGCGCCTGTACTCTGAGCTTGGAGAAAGGGAGTTGGGATCTGTGGAATGTTTTTGATTATGAACTCTTAAGCAGGACTTAGGTCTAATGTGTTCTCTGTGCCAGAGTCTTTGCCTTCAGGAGGTCAGGGTGAGCCTGGTGAAAACTGATAGTCCTACCACACCAAGACCACAGGATAACCCTACCATCCCCATAGGCTAACCCTACCACATCATCCCAGACCACAGGATAACCCTACCATCCCCATAGGTTAACCCTACCACATCATCCCAGACCACAGGATAACCCTACCATCCCATAGGTTAACCCTACCACATCATCCCAGACCACAGGATAACCCTACCAAACCATCCCAGACCATAGGTTAACCCTACCACATCATCCTAGAATATAGGTTAACCCTACCACACCATACCAGACCACAGGTTAACCCTACCACACCATCCCAGACCATAGGTTAACCCTACCAAACCATCCCAGATCATAAGTTAACCCTACCAAACCATCCCAGACCATAGGTTAACCCTACCACATCATCATAGAACATAGGTTAATCCTACCACATCATCCTAGAACATAGGTTAACCCTACCACATCATCCTAGAACATAGTCTAGTCTATATACAATAACACCAAGCCTAGTCTATATGTATTAACACCAAGCCTAGTCTATAGGCATTAACACCAAGCCTAGTCTATAGACATTAACACCAAGCCTAGTATATAGACATTAACACCAAGCCTAGTCTATAGACATTAACACCAAGCCTAGTCTACAGGCATTAACACCAAGCCTAGTCTATAGGCATTAACACCAAGCCTAGTCTATAGGCATTAACACCAAGCCTAGTCTGTAGACATTAACACAAACCCTATAGACAATAAAACCAAGCCTAGTCTATAGGCATTAACACCAAGCCTAGTCTATAGACATTAACACAAACCCTATAAAAATGAACACCAACCCTATAGACATTAACACCAAGCCTAGTCTATAGACAGTAACACCAAGTCTAGTCTACAGGCATTAACACCAAGGCCAGTCTAGACATTAACACAAACCCTAGACATAAATACCAAGCCTATAGACATTAACACCAAGTCTAGTCTATATACATTAACACCAAGTCTAGTCTATAGACAATAACACCAAGTCTAGTCTATAGACAATAACACCAAGTCTATTCTGTAGACATCAACACCAAGTCTATAGACATCAACATCAGGCCTATAGACATTAACACCAAGTGTAGTCTATAGACATTAACACCAAGTCTATAGAGATTAACACCAACCCTATAGACATTAACACCAATATGATGAAAATATGTTGTTGAACACAGCAATACATTTATAAAATGAATCCATTATTTAAGATCAGTGTGTGGTACGGAAAAGAAGGACATAGGCCTACATACTGGGTTGGACCTGGTCGTGAGATGATTTCACCAACAACTTGATGTTGTTAGGTGACTGTAGACATGTGATGGTGTTAGGTGACTGTAGACATGTGATGGTGTTAGGTGACTGTAGACATGTGATGGTGTTAGGTGCTGTAGAACATGTGATGGTGTTAGGTGACTGTAGACAATAGGATGCAAAATAGTAGAGAGAGACACTAGAGAGAGAGCGAGAGAGCGAGAGCGAGGAGCGAGAGAGAGAGAGAGAGAGAGAGAGAGAGAGAGAGAGAGAGAGAGAGAGAGAGAGAGAGAAAGGGAGAGACACTGATCCAGCCTGTGTCTCCTTCTCCCTCCAGGAGCCCTGCAATTCTGGGCTGGTGGAGGGCCTCAGTGTTAGCATCATAGGGTTCTGGGAAAGCTGAGGGGTGTGGGCACTGAGCAGATCCTGTTTCCACACCGACCAGTCAGCAAATTGCGCACAGTCTTTAAAGTTCCACTTGCTGTTTTCAGGAGCAGGGCAGGTCGGAGGTCCGTGTGAGCGTGTCAGGCAGGCAAAATGAAACATCAGTGCTCCTGTGACGCAGCCCTCCAACACTTTTTTCCTGAAATGATGTTTGAGCGATGCATCATTGTTCTGCCTGAGTAAGAACACTCTAACTGCCTGGTTTGGAAATAGGCTAACTCTTTAGACTCATCACATACGCGGCTGTTACTGTTTATTATCTATCCTGTTGCCTAGTCACTTTATCCCTACCTATATGTACATATCTAACTCAACTACCTCGTATCCCTGCATTCCTTGTGTTATTCTTTTTCTACTATTTCTCTTTTTTTTTTTCCTCTGCGTTGTTGGGAATGACCCGTAAGTAAGCATTTCACTGTTAGTCTACACCTGTTGTTTAAGAAGCATGTGACAAATATAATTTGATTTTGATTTAAAGAAGATGTCATGTGTCCATGGGATTCAGAGGGACAAAAGCCTGACCATGTCATCATGAGACCCACAAGCAGCAGGACTTCACCCAGACACTTACAGGTCTTTCTCAATACCACAGTGTGAACTCCATTGTCCTTGCTCTGAGTAATGGCAGTAAGTGATCTGAGTACTGGAAGTAATCCAGACCCCCCAATTTCCACTTGTTTTGTATAAAATCTACAAACACACCTGTCGTTTTTCAAGTGAACAGATCAACAAATGAAGAAATGTTGCCATCAGACCTGGAACATGCGCTGAACATACAGTGGGTGGAAAAAAATAGTCTCAGAAGCATTTTAAAAGAGTAACCAAAAAGGCAAGAACCCGAAGAAGAGTTCAATCAAAAAGGAATCTAGTGGAAGAAAACTTGGGCCTGAATGACAAGTATCCAGATGTATTGGAAGCGAAAGGAGTGATAAAAAAAAGTAAAGTTTACAGATAATTCCCAGGCCTGTGACCTGGGTTTAGGAGGGAAAGAAGCTGGCCGCAACTGTGTTAAAGGCTACAACTACTATTACACTGCCACTATGGAGCTTTACACAGTATTTCACTGGGGGTGGCTAAAAATGACCCTCCATGAGTAGCAGCCCATCCCCCCTCCAGCACTGGGTCCAGTGACTGACAGACAGACAGAGAGCGAAACAGAGAGCGAGAGAGAATACCTGACCACTGTGACTGACCCAAAATGAAGGAAAGCTTTGACTATGTACATACAGACTCAGTGAGCACATAGACTTGCTATTGAGAAAGGCCACGGTAGGCAGACCTGGCTCTCAAGAGAAGACAGGCTATGTGCACACTGCCCACAAAATGAGGTGGAAACTAAGCTGCACTTCTTAACCTCCTGCCAAATATATGACCATATTAGAGACACATATTTCCCACAGATTACACAAAGAATTCGAAAAACAAATCCAATTTTGATAAACTCCGATACCTATTGTGTGAAATACCAGTTTGCAATCACAGCAGCAAAATTTGTGACCTGTTGCCGCAAGAAACGGGCAACCAGTGAAGAACAAACACCATTGTAAATACAACCCAAATTTATGTTTATTTATTTCCCCTTTTGTACTTTAACTATTTGCACATCGTTACAACACTGTATATAGACATAATATGACATTTTAAATTCCTTTGGAACTTTTGTGAGTGTAATGTTTACTGTTCATTTTTATTGTTTTTTTCACTTTTGTTTATTATCTATTTCACTTGCTTTGGAAATGTAAAACATTTCCCCATGCCAATAAAGGACTTTGAATTGAATTGAGAAAGACAGCTGTAAGAGAGAGAGAGAGTGAGAAAGAAATCAACAGTAGAAAGTCTGAGGACTGAGATAAATTAATGCATCACTTCACCACATCCAACCTTTACTTTTTGGCCTGTACCTGTTTGATTTTGCTAAGGCAGCAGGACTTCACAGGACACAAAGAGTAACTGTGCTGAGAATAGGATACAAATAATTCAAGTATTCTGCTTCTCCAGCCTCAGCCTAGCATGCAGAGGCACATGGAAGGTAGACCAGGAGTAGTGGGCATATATTCTGAGGAGAGTTCCACCCACCCGCCCACCCACCCACCAACACACACACGTCAATATCTGAATTAGGTCTAGACAACTAGACTAGAGGAGCTTTGCATTTGCCATCTTAAAGACAGGAGAGAGGTCTGAGTTCATGAATCAAAATCAAATCAAATTTGATTTGTCACATGAGCCGAATAGATGTGTAGACCTTACAGTGAAATGCAAACTGACAAGCCCTTAACCAACAATGCAGTTAAGAAAATATTTACTCAATAAACTAAATTATTTTTTTAAATAAAAAGTAACAATATAACAACATAAAATAACAATAACGAGGCTATATACAGGGGTGTACTGGTACCGAGTCAATGTGCGGGGGTACAGGTTAGTCAAGATCATTTGTACATGTAGGAAGGGGTAAAGTGGGGTAAAGTGACTATGCATAGACAATAAACAGCGAGAAGCAGCAGTGTAAAAACACTGAAAAATTTGTAGACCTCCACATGTCTGATTCATCCTTGGGAGCAATTTTCAAACGCCTGAAGGTACCACATTCATCTGTACAAACAATAGTATACAAGTATTAACACCATGAGACCACGCAGCCGTCAAACCACTCAGGAAGGAGTGGTTCTGTCCCAAAACCACGTACTCTGGTGCGAAAAGTGTAAATCAATCCCGGAACAACAGCAAAGGACCTTGTGAAGATGCTGGAGGAAACAGGTACACAAAGTATCTATATCCACAGTAAAACGAGTTCTATATCGACATAACCTGAAAGGCCGCTCCGCAAGGAAGAAGCCACTGCTCCAAAACCACCATAAAAAAGCCAGACTACGGTTTGCAACTGCACATGGGGACAAAGATCGTACTTTTTGGAGAAATGTCCTCTGGTCTGATGAAACAAATATAGAACTGTTTGGCCATAATGACCATCGTTATGTTTGGAGGAAAAAGGGGGAGGCTTGCAAGTCAAAGAACACCATCCATACTGTGAAGCATGGGGGTGGCAGCATCATGTTGGTGGTGGGTCGCTTATTGTTGACAGTAAGGGGATGGTGACTTCACAAATAGATGGCATCATCAGGGAAGGAAATTATGTGATATATTGAAGCAACATCTCAAGACATCAGTCAGGAAGTTAAAGCTGGTCGCAAATGGGTCTTCCAAATGGACAGATGACCCCAAGCATACTTCCAAAATTGTGGCAAAATGGCTTAAGACAAAAAGTCAGGTATTGGAGTGGCCATCACAAAGCCCTGACCTCAATCCTATAGAAAATTTGTGGGCAAAACTGAAAAAGCGTGTGCGAGCAAGGAGGCCTACAAACCTGACTCAGTTACACCAGCTCTGTCAGGAGGAATGGGCCAAAATTCACCCAACTTATTGTGGGAAGCTTGTGGAAGGCTACCCGAAACGTTTGACCCAAGTTAAACAATTTAAAGGCAATGCTACAAATACTATTTGAGTGTATGTAAACTTCTGACCCACTCGGAATGTGGATGAAAGAAATAAAAGCTGAAATAATAATTCCTTCAACTATTACTCTGACATTTCACATTCTTAAAATAAAGTTGTGATCCTAACTGTTTTAGGTAATTTTCTCGAGGATTAAATGTCAGGAATTGTGAAAAACTGAGTTTAAATGTATTTGGCTAAGGTGTATGTAAACTTCCGACTTCAACTGTAAGCATTACTTTTTCCAGGTGGAAAGGGCAGTGTGGATTGCGATTGAGATTGCGTCATCTGTGGATCTGTTGGGGCAGTATGTGAATTGGTCTAGGTTTTCCGGGATGATGGTGTTGATGTGAGCTATGCCCCAGCCTTTCAAAAGCACTTCATGGCTACTGACGTGAGTGCTACGGGGGGGGGGGGGTACACGGACCATCTTCCGTATTGAGCGAGTCACGTGTACTTCCAGCTTTAGTTTTGCTTGTAAGCAGTAATCAGTAGGATAGAATTATGGTCAGATCTGCCAAATGGAGGGCGAGGAGAACTTGTACGTGTCTCTCGTGTGTGGAGTAAAGGTGGGTCTCGATATTTTCCCTCTGATTGCACATGTGACATGCTGGGTAGAAATGAGTTAAAACGGATTTAAATTGCCTGAATTAAAGTCCCGGCCACTAGAGCACCACTTCTGGATGAGCATTTTTATTGTTTAATTATGGTCCTATACCAGTTTGTTTAGTGCGGTCCTTAGTGCCAGTGTCGTTCGTGTGGTAAATAGACGGCTGAGAAAAACATAGATGAAAACTCTCTTGGTAGATATATGTGGTCTACAGCTTATCATGAGGTACTCTACCTCAAGCGAGCATACCTCGAGACTTCCTTAATATTAGACACAGTGCAGCAGCTGTGATTGACAAATACCAGCACGCCCCCCCCCCCCCCCCCCTTGTCTTACCTACGGCTGCAGCTGTTCTGTCCAGCTGATGCACGTATAACCCGGCCAACTGTTATATTCCGCGTGTCGACTCCGTTGTTCCGTTGTAGGATAGTCTCGAACCGAGCTATCCCAGTTTACCTTCCAGTGATTGCACGTTGGCCACCATAAAGACAGAAGAAGGTCTGAGTTCATAAAGCCAGAGATATGGATATACTCTTACATTAAATTTGTTATATTTAATAGTTGTGTTTTTCATGTGTGAATTATTACACCAAAAATGACTTCAAATGCTTAAAATTCAAATGCCACAATAAAATGATGTTGTAATTTGGTAAGGCTTTGGAGACGTGCTTCCTATTCTCTCTCCCCACATGTCCCTTCTCCTTATCCTCCTCCATGTTTCTGCTCCACTGGGTTCCTTGGTCTGACAGCATTCCCCCCACATCACACACACCTCCACCCTCACACGCCCATAATGTACCCCAGACCCCAGTCTCCCCCCTCACACACACACACCTCACCCCCCCACGCCCATATGTACCCCAGACCCCTACCTCTCTCACACATTCCTCACCTCCTCTCAGACATGACTAACTACATTTGTTATGCGCAGGTCTCTGTTAGAAGAGGTTTCATCCAAAATCTTCACAGTCAATTGAGTGCCGGGCAACCTGGCCCTGACAATGAGGCTAACTCTGTTCCTCAGGGAAACATTAAAATGATGTGTACCTACAGACAGAGACAAGCACTGAGGGGTATCTCCCTTTCTCATCTTGCACTCATCACTGACATCTTAATGAGGCATACATACAAACTAGCAGTCAGCTCAAATCGACATAGAAAGCATTGACAACATGTTTTTTTTTAAGAAAAGAGGTTAAGCCAGAGAAGTGATGTACACAATATGAGCTCACAAACATTTGTAATAGTTGAGCTCATCATATGAGATGACGGCAGTACTTGGCGCACACCCCACCAACGATGCTGTCCTTGGTGTGTGACTGTGTGTTGAGGGCCAGTGTGGATTGGCACAACTAGACATGAATGCCATGAGTCAGAGGCAGGGGCTGAGCCAGGTAGGGGCCCACAAAGTGACCATTGACACGCCGAGGCACTCACGGTGCAAACAGTTCCAGAATATCGTCTCAAATGAATCAGTCATCTTGCCACTTGTACCTGTCAGTGGAGGCTGAGTTTCATCCCCAGAGGAGTGGCGTTACGTCCCCGACGGAGTGATGTTCACCGCGGCCCTGGCGGAGTGGTACTCTGTTCATCACGGCCCGTCGATCTGTTCACCACGGCCTCAGGTTCGTTTCCCCCTCGGCTGCTGTCACTCAGGGGTCACACTCACAGAGACGACGACCGCGCCTCCCCAAGCCCCTCCTCTCCCCTTCTCAAAGTTAAAGTCTTAAAACCCAGGGCAGCTGGCCAGAAAAAATACTTAAAGGTCCTGCTAATATAGAGTATTTTGAAATATGGACCCTGAAGAATAGAGCTATTTTAGACTCTGACATAAATCTCAGTGTGATAATAGGTGACAACTCTGAGCCAGAATATGAGGATTATATATGGTTAATAGAGGACTTCAACATTGTGCTCGTGTAACTTTGTGCACAGAAAATAATCATGGCTAGCACTCAAGTTTTGCCATCTGCACAACCTGAGGGTGATGGTGGTGGAATTCCATACTGAAGAGACAGAAAGACAGACACAGAGAGAGGAAATGGGGGACGACATCAAATGTGCAGAGTTTAAATACCTTGTAGAGGATCTGCTTACGTCTCTCACTTCACGGTCTTTGAGAAACACACATTTCTCAGGCCCATTCAAATCCTTTTGAGGAAGACTGGGGGAGACAATAGATGGCGTTGCCCTAAGCTTAAAGACAAACCAACTGTGAGAACAACACCGTGAAATAGCGAGACCTCCAGCAGACAACGGATTTAAAACTGGGGGAAGAGACAGCTGCTCATAGTGAGCCACGGTCATATCACATGGTCCTTTTATCAGGCCTGATCCACCATGGGACTGGGGGAGAGATATAAGAGGCAGCAACAGATGAGAAATCCCACAGGTGCAAGCCTATTCACTCCAGACAGCCACCCTGACACCCAAAAGCTCCTCCACTGAATTCGGACCAGTCAGCCAGGTGGTTCAGATTTCCTGGTTGGAGCCTATGGGTTTGGCTGGGTCTGTGTCCCGACTGCATCCTTGAAAAACCCACAACACTGCACCTAACAGCCCAAGCAACACAAGCTCCTCAGTTGCTAAAGCCTTCAAATTCCCAACTTTCAAACCACCCCACAACTCCCACACTCCTTATACATTCCAACAGCAGTGTGGATTCCACTCCGACAGCTGGCGTAATGAACAAGCCATGTGTGTGTGTGTGTGTGTGTGTGTGTGCTATGCTTTTGATTCTCTGCCGACGTGAGACCGAAATCCATGTGGCTACGGGCAAGAACACTACAGATCCATTGTCAGTTCACTCTGGTGCTGTCCAACAAGAACCACACAACTATGAAACAACCTCTGGTGTGAGTGACATATTTCCTGATTTAAGGAGACAACAACCTGGGCTCTGTGATGTCATTCAGACATACATCACCTGGGCTTACGGGGGGAGGGGGCTCTGTGATGTCAATCAGACATACATCACCTGGGCTTGCGGGGGAGGGGGGGGGGCTCTGTGAGGTCATTCAGACATACATCAGCTGGGCTTTCGGAGGGGGGCTCTCAGATGTCATTCAGAAATACATCACCTGGGCTTATTAGGGGCTCTATGATGTCATTCAGACATATCACCTGGGCTTATGGGGGAATCTGTGATGTCATTCAGACATACATCAGCTGGGCTTATGGATGGCTCTGTGATGTCATTCAGACATACATCAGCTGGTCTTATGGGGGGCTCTGTGATGTCATTCAGACATACCTCAAACCTCTCAGACATTAAGTGGCTGTTTTTTGGGGGGTAATACAGCTGACCTTTCACCCTAGCACCAAAGGAAATGCCTTTGGAGGCTGATTGGTTCAGGTTGTTTAGAAAGAGCGCAGGGGGCACTGGGTTAGTCCCACACACTGAACAAACCAGCGGTATGCAGCGAAGAGAGAGACTGACTTAGTCTATGGCTGTGTCCCAAATGGTACCCTATTCCCTATATAGTGCACAACATAGGGCTCTGGTCAAAAGCATTGCACTATGTAGGGAATAGGGTGCCATTTGGGACACTTAGAAAAGTAGAAAAATAAAAAAATATGTTATAAAAATGTATGCACTCTACTGTAAGTCGCTCTGGATAAGAGCGTCTGCTAAATGACTAAAATGTAAATGTAATGTAGTGTAGAGCAGGGGTTTCCAAACCTCTCCTCTGGGACCCCCAGCCGTTCCATGTAGTTGAACTATTCCAGAGCTAGCACACCTAATTCAAATTGTCAACTAATCAGCAAGACCTTGAATAGGTGAATTAGGTGAGCTAGTTCAGTATTACAACAAAATTGTGAAATGTCTGGGGGTACACAAGGAGAGGTTAGAAAACCACTAGTGGACACAGTATGACTGCCATCCGTCAATCACGTTAATGCTCAGTTTAGGTCCCAGAATGCTTGCGGGGGTCTCTCTCTCTCTCTGTCTCATCCTTCCTTACAGTCTCACACACACACACACACACACACACACACACCTGCTTAGGGGTGCAGGCCCCAACACAAACTGACACAGAAAATCCAAAAGAAAACAAGGAGAGCTGTCTCCGGTCCCAGGATTGCTTTTCAACATCTCATTTGTAATGCGACCAGGAGAACAGCTGGGAAGGTGGGGGAGGAGGGAAGTACATGCATACATATATACAGTGCCTTCAGAAAGTATTCACACCCCTTGCCTTTTTCAAAATAATGTTGTGTTACAGCCTGAATTTAAAATGGATTAAGGTTTCGATTTTTGTGTCACTGGCCTACACACAATACTCCATATGTCAAAGTGGAATAATAATTTATTTATATTTTTACAATTGAATTGTCATGCCCTGATCCTTTTTATGTCTATTTGGTTTGGTCAGGGTGTGATTTGGGGTGGGTATTCTATGTTCTTTAGTTCTATTATTTGTATTTCTATGTTTTGGCCGGGTAGGGTTCTCAATCAGGGACAGCTGTCTATCATTGTCTCTGATTGAGAACCATACTTAGGTAGCCCTTTTTCCCACCTGTCTTGGTGGGAGGTTAACTCTGTTTGTGGCATTAGCCCTTTAGCTTCACGGTTGTTTTGGATTGTTTATTGTTTTTGTCGGCGTCATATAAATAAAGGAATATGTACGCTCACCACGCTGCACCTTGGTCTACTTCTGTTGACGGCCGTGACATGAATAAAAAATGAAAAGGTATTCAACCCCTTTGTTATGGCAACCTTAAATAAGTTCAGGACAAAAAATGTGCTTAACAAGTCACATAATAAGTTGCATGGACTCACTCTGTGTGCAATACTAGTGTTTAACATGATTTTTTTTATGACTACCTCATCTCTGTAGCCCACATTTACAATTATCTGTAAAGCCCCTCAATCAAGTAGTCAAGGTATTTTATTATTATTATTTTTCCTGATATCCAATTACCATCTTGTCTCATCGCTGCAACTCCCCAATGGGCACGGGAGAGGCGAAGGTCGAGTCATGCGTCGTCCGAAACATGACCCGTCAAACCGCGCTTCTTAATTAACACCCTCCCCTAACCCGGACGACGCTGAGACAATTGTGCGCCTCCCTATGGGACTCCCGGTCACAGCCGTTGTGATACAGCCTGGGATCAAACCCGGGTCTGTAGTGACACCTCAAGCACTGTGACGCAGTGCCTTAACTTCTTATGGCTGGGGGGCAGTATTGAGTAGCTTGGATGAATAAGGTGCCCAGAGTAAACTGCCTGCTACTCAGGCCCAGAAGCTAAGATATGCATATTATTAGTAGATTAGGATAGAAAACACTCTGAAGTTTCTAAAACTGTTTGAATGATGTCTGTGAGTAAAACAGAACTCATATGGCAGGCAATAACCTGGGAGAAAATCCAACCAGGAAGTGGGAAATCTGAGGTTTGTAGGTTTTCAAGTCTTTCCTAGTGCTCGCGCCTCATGAATTTGGATTTGTGAACTAAACGCGCAAACAAAAAGGAGGTATTTGGACATAAATGATGGACTTTATCGAACAAAACAAACATTTATTGTGGAACTGGGATTCCTGGGAGTGCATTCTGATGAAGATCATCAAAGGTAAGTGAATATTTATAATGCTATTTCTGACTTCTGTTGACTCCACAACATGGCGGGTATCTGTATGGCTTGTTTTGGTCTCTGAGCGCTGTACTCAGATTATTGCATGGTGTGCTTTTTCCGTAAAGCTTTTTTGAAATCTGACACAGCAGTTGCATTAAGGAGAAGTTTATCTATAATTCCATGCATAACACTTGTATCCTTTATCAATTTTTATTATGAGTATTTCTGTAAATTGATGTGGCTCTCTGCAAAATCACCGGATGTTTTGGAAGCAAAACATTACTGAACATAACGTGCCAATGTAAACTGAGATTTTTGGATATAAATATGAACTTTATCGAACAAAACATACATGTATTGTGTAACATGAAGTCCTATGAGTGTCATCTGATGAAGATCATCAAAGGTTAGTGATTCATTTTATCTCTATTTATGCTTTTTGTGACTCCTCTCTTTGGCTGGAAAAATTGATGTGTTTTTCTGTGACTAGGTGCTGACCTAACATAATCTTATGGTATGTTTTTGTCGTAAAGCCTTTTTGAAATCGGACACTGTGGTGGGATTAACAACAAGTGTATCTTTAAAATGGTGTATAATACTTGTATGTTTGAGGAATTTTAATTATGAGATTTCTGTTGTTTGAATTTGGAGCCCTGCACTTTCACTGGCTGTTGTCATAACGATCCCGTTAACGGGATTTCAGCAGTAAGAAGTTAAGATCTCTGAGCCACTCGGGAGGCCCAGAGTAGTCAATTTCAAGTACAAATTCAACCACAAAGACCAGGGAGTGCCTCACAAAGAAGAGTCTTGATGATCATCCAGGTGCTTTAAAAAAAAACTTGAGTCAACTTTTTGGATGACATTTGTTTTTGCCAGACATAATGTTACCAAACACTGCATACCACATTAAGAACCTTATTCCAACGGTCAGGCATGGTGATGGTAATATGATGCTTTGGTGAAGCTTTACTGCTTCAGGACCTGGATGACTTGCCTTAATAGAAGGAACTATGAATTCTGCTCTGTATCAGAGAATTCTACAGGAGAATGTCAGACCATGTGTCTGTGAGCTGAAGCTGAAGCACAGCTGGGTCATACAGCAAGACAATGATCCAAAACACACAATCAAGTCTACAGTGCATTCGTAAATTATTCAGACCCCTTGACTTTTTCCACATTTTGTTACGTTACAGCCTTATTCTAAAATTGATTAAAACATTGTTTTTTTCCGCACACAATACCCCATAATTACAAAGCAAAAACAGTTTTTTAGGAATTTTTGCCAATGTATAAAAAAAATATCACATTTACGTAAGTATTCAGACCCTTTACTCAGTGCTTTATTTAAGCACCTTAGACAGCAATTACAGCCTCGAGTCTTCTTGGATATGACGCTACAAGCTTGGCACACCTGTATTTGGGGAGTTTCTCCCATTCTTCTCTGCAGATCCTCTCAAGCTCTGTCAGGTCGGAAGGGGGGGCGACGCTGCACAGCTATTTTCAGGTCTCTCCAGAGATGTTCGATCGGGTTCAAGTCCGGGCTCTGGTTGAGTCACTCAAGGACATTCAGAAACGTGTCCCGAAGTCACTCCTGCGCTGTCTTGGCTGTGTGCTTAGGGTCGGTGTCCTGTTGGAAGGTGAACCTTCACCCCACTCTGAGGTCCTGAATGCTCTGGAGCAGGTTTTCATCAAGGATCTCTCTGTACTTTGCTCCGTTCATCTTCCCTTCAAACCTGACTAGTCTCCCAGTCCCTGCCATTGAAAAAGTGTCAGAGTGACACTCCCCTGAATACTCAGTTTGGCCGGGCAGCCAGCTCTAGGAAAAGTCTTGGTGGTTCCAAACTTCTTCCATTTAAGAATGACGGAGGCTAATGTGTTGTTGGGGGCATTCAATGCTGAAGAAATTGTTTGGAAGCCTTCCCCAGATCTGTGCCTCGACACAATCCTGTCTCGAAGATCTACGCACAATTCCTTCGACCCCATGGCTTCGTTTTTGCTTTGACATGCACGGTCAACTGTGGGACCTAATATAGACAGGTGTGTGCCTTTCCAAATCATGTCCATTCAATTGAATTTACCACAGGTGGACTCCAATCAAGTTGTAGAAACATCTCAAAGATGATCAATGGAAACAGGATGAACCTAGAGCTCAATTTTGAGTCTCATAGCAAAGGGTCTGAATACTTATTATTCTTTTAAAAAATTAAAAAATTTTGCTAAAGTTTCTAAAAACCTGTTTTCGCTTTGTCATTATGGGGTATTGTGTGTAGATTGATGAGCAAAAAATGTCATTTAATCCATTTTAGAATAAAGCAGAACATTACAAAATGTGGAAAAAGTCATGGGGTCTGAATACTTTCTGAATGCACTTTACATGAAAATGGTTAAAAAGTTTTGGAATGGCCTAGTCAAAGTCCAGACCTAATACCGATTGGGATGTTGTTGCAGGACTTGAGACAAGCAGTTCATGCTTGAAAACCCCCAAATGTTGCTGAGTGAAAGCAATTCCTCCACAGCGACGTGAGAGACTGATCAACAACTACAGGAAGTGTTTGGTTGGAGTCATTGCAGCTAAAGGTGGTACAACCAGTTATTGAGTGTAAGAGGGCAATTACTTTTTCACACAGGGGCATTGGGTGTTGCATAACTTTGTTTAATTAAATAAATAAGTATAATTGTTATTCGTTATTTGTAAACTCAGGCTCCCTTTATCTAATTTTAGGTTTTGGTTGAAGATCTGATAACATTCAGTATAAAAATAATAGCAAGAAAATCAGAAAGGGTGCAAATACTTTTTCACAGCACTGTACAGTATCTAATCAAGAAAGTGTTCAATTTTTCATTTTTTGTTTTGAAATTAATTTTATAATTTTTCTTCAAATTTGACAGTACAAATTTGACAGTATTTTGAGCAGATTATTGACAAAGAAAAGACAATCAAATCCATTTTAATTCCACTTTGTAACCCAACAAAATGTGGAAAAAGTACCGGGGTGTGAATACTCTCTGAAGGCACACAAAGAGGAGAAAAAGCAGAATCTGCAGGAGGACTGGTGTGTTATTGTAAGCCCCTGGTGAAAGGTCAGGCATGCACACTCCCTGCTGCCCTCTGACCTGTAGCAATGACCAAACACAGGCTCCAGCCACCAACAATAAACTATTGTTTCACCACTGTACGACACAATGCACTGTCTGTGAGAGTATGTGCTGCCCAGCCTCCTCACCCTCGTGCTGCCCAGCCTCCTCACCCTCCTGCCACCCAGCCTCCTCACCCTCCTGCTGCCCAGCCAAAGCTGTGTCTGACCTAGACTCAACAGACCTCTAGTCTGCCTGTCTATGTTGTGGCTATTTCAGGCTGGAAAGTATGTCAGTGTGGGTGTGGCATAATTCCAATACATCCGCAACAATATAAAGATGTTGCCTTCAGTGGCTAATGTGTTTGCAACATTGATTGACGCAGACTGGGGTAGATGCTTCTGGCTAGCCTAATGGAAGTCATGTCAGACAAGATTGGAGGACTGCAGGGAGGACTGGTGAAAACAGTAGGCCAGTTGGACTGCAGGAGAACTCTCCATCTTTCACTCCTCTATTCTAATTGAGCTGTTTCTCCTCATTCCTACACAGGGCACCTATCCCAGTCGCATTGAACACCATGATTCTGTACCAGGAGGACTAGTGCAGGGTGTCCCCATACCACCCTCTGCCATTGTGGGATTTAAAAACCATCAACCTACCCCTGAGGTGTCTTGATGGACACATTAAAACACAAACACCAGACGTGCTAAACTAACATTGACTTTATAGCTCCTGTTTAATTCAGTTCCTTTTGAAGCCAGACTTTGTTTCCTAATCACCACATCCTCAACTCAGCAACATGCTGTTCCCAGTCTTAAATCAATTTACGACCTCCTGGGTAACACAGCTTCATTACTGGGGAATGTGATTAGCAGCCCGGTGCTAATAAGGAGAAGCGAGAGAAAGATGGTTGCTGTGTAAACACCATCTGACATGCTAATAATCACTTTATGGCCTGTAGTCTGACAGAAGCCTTGCTTTATGGATCTATACTCCCCATTGACATGAACTGGAGCAGATCTCTCATTCCTCACTCACACTCAGCTCTGTTTGTCATGTCTGGAAGACGGCTTATGTCTGAGCTTTGCCTGATGGTTTTGTGTGCATCATTTCCTGGAAATGCCAATAGGAATTTATTATAACAGTGCAATATAGTATTTACATTTTATGACACATTTGTCTCAATACACACACTTTGTCATTGTTAATAACATTGACTTTAATCAAGACATATGCATCAATCCCTATTCTAAATGTAACTACTGTTTGCTTAACCCACACTCCAGGCTCTGTGGATATTCTACAGAGCTGTGAAGGGACCAAAGGCTACCCAGTGGCTCAGCTATGTTTCTCCAACACTCTAAATTAACTTCACACATTCCCTCTGGCTTAGAGCTAGCCATAAACTGCTGCAGTGGGAGGAGTGTGAGGTGGGAAGGGAGAGATGGAGGGAGGGACTGAGGGAGAGATGGACGGAAAGAGGGTGAGATGGAGGGAGGGAAGGAGAGATGGAAGGAGAGAGAGGGACTCAACCTCATCTATATTTCTATTGACTTTTAGAAGGCTCAGAGGAATACAAGATAGTTAGATAAGCAGACTGTATTTATGTTCATTGTATACGTTTAGAGCATCAGCCCATTTGGTGGTTTACTCTATAAAGATGTGTCCAGATGCTCAATCATGAATCCTGGAGGTCTGCCTCTCATTGACACACCAGCATGTAGCCGCACGGTGGTCCTAGTTTGTACAAACAGCACAGCAGGCCCCTACAAACCAAACAGCTCCACCTCCAAAAGCCCCCACATCTCCACGTGTCCATATGGCTGCCCGTCTCCATTGACTAAATGCAATGCTGGTAGTATTTAGTCTACCTTTTCTGCACCACGATCCTGTACGTCATAATGAGTCGGACTTTACTAAACAAGACAACGATACCAAATTGAATGCAGTTCAATTTCATTTGTGATCATAATTTAGTTTTTTTTAACTGTTATGGTAACTATCCCATGACTTACTTGTTTCCCCATTTAGTTGGCACAGATGTTAATACCCACATTTCGGCATTAATGGTCTCTCTCTCGACCATGCAGACCCTGAATCATTGCATAAGCTTATACAGTTCATATGCCTCTCTGGCAGCTGGGCCCAAACTGTGCTTCCGCATGTAGCGGAAAATATTTGTCATCTGACGTGATGTTCTGCATTCCCCGTGCACCAAGGACACACAGGACCAGCAAACTCTTATTTAGGAGGGGAGAACTCAAATGGGGTCATGGGTTATTGTTGTTCCTTTGGAATGACATGTTAGTCATTTAGCAGACGCTCTTATCCAGAGTTGGCTCGAGGCCAGGGTCATCATTGTCCAGCACCCCTGGAGCAATTAGGGTTAATGGCCTTGCTCAAGTGCACAGACAGATTTTTCACCTAGTCGTCTTGGGGATTCGAACCAGCAACCTTTCAAAATGCATTCCCTACTCCACATCATAGCAATCAACCTGAACTCTAAGAAAAGTGTTGTTACGTGTCCTGTAGTTTTGAAAGTATGTTCCTTTTCTACTCCTGAAGTTCCCATCTGAAGGTATGAAACTAAGGTCACAAAATAATTATAGAATGTCAGCATATGTTTTGATGTGGACTCAAAATGTTCTACTGTATGTTGAGTTGTCATTGTTGAACGCCCACAGTATGTCCAAAGCCCAGCATTGGGTCAAATGGAGTGCAAAGTATCTCAGATCACGTGGAAAATAATCTCTGATTCGGTTTTAGTATCTCTGAGCTATTTTGTTTTCTGTACAACCACCATGCTTGTTTCAGTCTTATCAAACCTGTCATATCAGACTTCATGAAGAAAGGAAGAAGTTTGTTTCTCTAATATCCGCATGCCATCGTCTATCTCTCCCTCTGTGTACCCAGTGAGGCGCTAGCTAGGCTAACCCCAGTGAGGCGTTAGCTAGGCTAACTCCAGTGAGACGCTAACTAGGCTAACCCCAGTGAGGAACCCCCTCCGATATCATCACCAGGAAGACCAGTAAGTTTGTCTCTTCTACCTTTAAGCCCACAGCTATCTTTGCCGCATTGCTCCATTCACGATCAGAAACGCTGTGGCATTGCACAGCAAACAAACATAAATTGCCTAATCTAATCGCATTGCTCTCTATGGGTCTCTGTTGACTTTTGCTTAAGCGTCTCCGTGACTGCTTGGCTGTGTGACTCACTGATCCTATCTGCCTGAGCGCTGTGCGTTTGGCTCCCCATGTCCCCTTGCTTTCCCCACAAACAGACAGACAGAGAGGCAGACATACAGAAAGGCAGGCCAGAGCAGGCAGCAGGAGGGGTGAGGTGTTTGGGCAGCAGGAGGGGTGAGGTGTTTGGGCAGCAGGAGGGGTGAGGTGTTTGGGCAGCAGGAGGGGTGAGGTGTTTGGGCAGCAGGAGGGGTGAGGTGTTTGGGCAGCAGGAGGGTGAGGAGTACACTATCTGCACACTGCGCTGCAGTCAATAGGTGTGATTTAGGCAGGGTCCATTAGAAAACAGAGGGTGCCAAAAGCTGTGTGATCTAGGCAAGGTCCGTTAGAAAATGGAGGGTAGGCCCTAAGCCCGAATGGACTATATCACTAACTTGAGTTACACAACCACAATTGTGTACAGAAAAATACAAAGTTGTGAATCAGCTGCTTGCCGTAGATATCATCAGTCCTCACTGTGGTGAGGCACTTTTTGAAGATTGTTGCCTACAGATCTACTTCAGGTGAAAGGTTGTGGGTAGAGGGAATTGCTCATAAATATTCATTTTTGTAAACTAATTGTATCTGATCCCAACACTTTTTCACTAAAGCATACTTACCAGAAGTCCACTGGAAAGCTCTGATAATAAAATGATGTGCATTGCGAGCAAATACGGCTCTAGACAGTTAGCGTACAGTGGTAAGGCGCTGAGTTCCTGCTATCTATTACCACTTGCAGTGTAAATTCTTTTCCCCATGGGGTGCAAAGAAAACATTTGAAACGTGGACTTACATTTATTGAGGTATTGTTTTGGAAAGAAAAGTGTAATACACACCTTGAAAATTAAGATTAGGGGCTCAATTCAATACAACCCGCATTGCCGTATTTACGGAGTAGCTCTTTTTCCCAATAGTCAAATTATCTCATAGATCCGTCTTGGGTACTGTATAAAAACCTACTACTAGGGTGACTACTCTCACAGGTATGCTTTCACTTTTCAGAATTAAAAAGTGTGTCGGCATGAGATGAATGTTGTCAATAAAGGATAAGACAAATGTATACCTGCCCCATGTGGTATTACAAATCTCAACCATTGAACTATGAGCCAACAGTCTTAGCAGCCTGCACCACCAGTCATAGCGGTTAGGAAAAAATACAATGAGTTGACACGACCACCATTGTCATCCATTTCTTGTTACGATGGATGTAGCTACGAATAGAAACATATAATCCTCATAGTTTACATGTTTTTTTTCCTTAGTAAAAGCCCATAGATATGTATGAAATGGTAAGCAAAAACGTTGTATTTGGTCATATGTGGAAATGTGCCCTACTGCCTTTTAGAATGTTGTGTAACGTCAGTAGTCTATTCAAGGAAGCATCGTGCAAAATATATTGGCACACTCCACTTACCAAGACCATTGGCAAATAAGGCCCGCTGTCACCTGCTTTTATAGTAAGCCTTGCGGTGGTACCACCCAGCACATCTAGAAGGGAGTGTATTTCACACCGAACCCCTACCTTAAGATGACGTAGAGGCACCTTCTCAAGGTGCCTCTACATCACAAAAGTTCAATGGTAGAGTTGAACCGCTAGGAGGAAAGAGCTAGATTTACTACTAAAAGACCAAAATATATCACTTTTGCAATGAACTGTCAAAACGAAGACCAGAACTCAGGTGTCTCACTATAACTTAGCCTTAAACATCTGGTTTTCCATCAAAAAAAGTTTTAATTAAAACACTTTCAGTTGTTATTGTTGCTTCCTACTAAGTTACTACTTACCCCGTGCACAGTCCGACAACAGGATTATTTCACAAATGAGCAGGCAAATCCATAAATGCCCCATTCTTTCTGGATCGCAGGTTTCAGCACTTCAAATCTGGGATAAGGAGAAAACAAGACAATTCACAGTGAGACGAGGTGCGACAACACATACTGGTTTTATCCACATCATCTCTAAGCTACTGGATACGGTTTTACAACAACAATATTATCTCAAAAACGTTTCTTTGGAAGTGGGAGAGTCAAGGCATTGAGTAAATATAACAGACTTACAGTCGTGTAACTAGTGACATTAAAACAAGTTGTTAATCATTTAACTGGAAAATACAAGACTTCTGTTCCCAACACTAGAAAATGTGTTTCTGGAAAAGCAATTTAGGCTTTTTATTTATGATCTTCATTCAAACGAGCAGCTCTTATTCTGTTCATATGACCCTCTGTTTCTGGATAGAGGAGTTATTCTTTCTGCCACTTTGTACATCAAATTGTAAGTCATTTGAAATTATGAACATCCTTTAGAGTTTTGAATGTAATCTTTGATAAGAATTATCAACATAACATAACATTGACTGTTATATTAAAGCATCTGCTATTGGGGAACTAGACATGTCCTCCTAACTCATTGTATTAGAATTGGTTATAGATGCTGATGTATAAACTAAAGTTAATCTACCTGCTAATGAACCATCCACATAGATCATAAAATAAACATGTCCTATGTGAGTTGGGTCGAGGCCAGGGTCATCATTGTCCAGCACCCCTGGAGCAATTAGGGTTAAGTGCCTTGCTCAACAGATTTTTCACAGAGTCGACTCGGAAGTTTGGAACTACCTTTCGGTTACTGACCCAACTCGCGAACCACTAGGCTACATTCCGCTCTAGATCAGTGAGACATGGTGAATCAGTGGCATGACAACATTCTACACTCAAAAGTGGACAACAAATAATAGCTTTTATAAGGTAATATAGACTAACTATAATGTATGATGAACACAAACATTTTGATTTATGCAATACAGCTGTGTACTGCCCTATTAGTAAAACATTAGTAATAATCTGTAGTAGCAATTAACAGTTGTCTACTTATGCATTTTCTAAAACAAACATGCATCCTTCTAAAATCAGCTGCTTAAAAATAATCACATTGTAACCAGGGCCAATAACACATCTTAAAATAATACAAGTTAGTAAGTAGTGACTTACCTGAAATGTCCTGCAGCAATGATTTGTATTGAATCGGTTTCCCACTAACGGCAAGTCTATCATTCTTATTGCCTTTACATTTGCATCAAAGGTGATCTAATCCAAATAATCAACAAATCAATATCCACTAAATGTTGAACTGCACGCACTGTCGCTCAAGTACCTGTGGCTCAGTTATTGAAAACAATTGTACCCTCCAATACAAAGAACACTATTGAACGTCAATATCAAACATTCGAGAGATCAAATCTAGTTAGTTTTTTGAATGACAGTCATCACATAACGCTCGTGCGAGACCACCACACCGGACAGAACGCGTGCGTAAAAACTAAATAAATAAAAGTCCTCTGCTCGCGGTAGGCTACAGTTAACTCCTACCCTTATGAATTTCGGAAGAGACCCTGTAGGCCTAACCTGTTAATTTATTTTTTATCGCAATTTTCATTTGCATCCAAATATCTTTTTGCAATAATTGAGCTAACAGACCTTGCCATCCAGTAATCGACCACAGGCAAACAAACAGCCGAGGGAAAGGCGGTCCATCCCAGCTCAGAACTTTTGCCCAATCACAGTGTAGCCCTAGTCACAGCTACTCAACAAATTTTAAGAATTAACTCTTTCGTATTAGCCTACACTTAGGGCAGTTCTGCTGAAAACATGGACTACATTATAATAATACATATGATAGTTAATATTCAATTGAATTTCTATTCCCACTATGTAATCAGACAGATTGATTAATTAATGAAATGGTATGGTTTGGGTGTTAAAAATACACACTTGGCTAGCATTAGAAAATTGGTCAAAAACATTCATAAGAGAAAATTGTCATTTAAAGAAAAAATGTAATATGACAGTGTCATTTTATCAGACCCAGATGAAGCATTATCCTGGATGAAAACAAGCTCCATGTAAAATCTCCATTGAGAATTTACTCCTGGACTAGGTTAAATCTGCGTCCAGGAAATCGGCCCCATGTGGTTCCTAATAAATTCATCAAGTAACACACCGATGCACTGAGAAGGAACATTAGATGAACCTGCATAACAATAATTAATTTAATTTGTAAGGCGCTTCTCACACCCAAGGTGCTGAAGAAAATAACAAATGTAGTACAAATAATAATAAAAACAATCCAAAACACAGACGATTGTAAGCAGACAACAATCAAAGCTATATACAGGTGTTGTCAGATTCGGTGGGCAGGAGAACTGAATTAACAGAGGTCTTTGAAAGCTTTTCTGAAGAGCTCTGTCTTTAGCTGTTCCTTAAATGAGGCCAGAGACTCTGCAGCCCTGACAGTGACTGGAAGTGCGTTCCATAGCCGAGGAGCTGCACAACTGACAGCCCTGTCACCCATAGTTTTTAGTCTGATGTCGGGATGCTGAAGGGAGATGGACCTGGAGGAGTGAAGGCTGCAGGATGGTAGGATGTCAGACAGGTACTTGGGTCAGAGTTGTGGATAGCTTGGTAGGTGTGAATCAGGATTTTAAAGTCAATGCATGAGCATATGGGGAGCCAGTGGATGTTGAACAGCACTGGAGTGATGTGCTCACGGAGGGAGGTGTAGGTGAGGACACGTGCAGCACAGTTCTGGACATATTGTAGCCTGTTTAGACACATGGCATACGCACCAACAAACAGAGCTATTCAATAGTCCAGGCAGAGCAAGATACAGACGTGGATGAGTCGTTCAGCTGCATGTTGTGAAAGCATAGGTCGTAACCTGGCAATGTTCTGTAGATGGAAAAATTCAAGTTTGGTCACACTTTTGATGTACGCCTCAAACGAGAGCGGACTGTCAAATATCGCACCCAGGTTGAGAACCTCACTGGAGGAGAGGACCTTGTCACCAATATATCAATTATCATTGATCCTACTTGAATGAAGGGACTTGTAGTCAAAACAATGTTTGCTTCTTTGCTCTCAAACTTTAAAGCACAGGAAACAACTGAAGGGGATTGTTACACAGACAAAGTTCAATAGTTGCCCTCAAATAAAAGTTGAATCCATTGACATAGAGCAGCTGCTATATTATCAATATATATTATAATATACTGTATATTGTTTAGCCCTCAAGCTTACAGTGCACTCGGAAAATAATCTGATTTTTCCCACATTTTGTTACGTTACGGCCTTAGTCTAAAATTGATTAAATTGTTCCCCCCCATCAATCTACACACAACACCCCAAAATGTGCAACTGAGCAAGAGGACAAGTACATTCGTTTTTGCTCTGACATGCACTGTCAACTGTGGGATCTTATATAGAAAGGTGTGTGCTTTTTCCAATCATGTCCATTCAATTGAATTTATTTAATTGTAGAAACATCTGAAGGATGATCAATGAAAACAGGATGCACCTGAGTGTCACGTTCCTGGGGAAATGGCTACCTAAATATGATCCCCAATCAGAGACAACGATAAACAGCTGCCTCTGATTGGGAACCACACCAGGCCAACATAGACATACAATTCCCCTAGATAACCCACCCTTAATCACACCCCGACCTAACCAACATAGAGAATAAACAGCTCTCTATGGTCAAGGCGTGACACTGAGCTCAATTTAGAGTCTCATAGCAAAGGGTCTGAATACTTATGTAAATATGGTATTTCTGTTTTTTATTTAATACATTTACAAAAATTTCAAAAAACCTGTTTTCACTTTGTCATTATGGGGTATTGTGTGTAGATAGATGTGGACCTTTGTTATTTAATCCAAAATAAAAATCTGAAATATCACATTTAAGTATTCAGACACTTTACTCAGTACTTTGTTGAAGTACCTTTGGCAGCGATTACAGCCTTGAGTCTTCTTGGGTATGACGCTACAAGCTTGGCACACCTATATTTGGGGAGTTTCTCCCATTCTTCTCTGCAGATCATCTCAAGCTCTGTCAGGATGGATATGGAGCATTGCTGCTCAGAGATGATTGATCAGGTTCAAGACCGACTATGGCTGAGCCACTCAAGGAACCTCAGAGACTTGTCCCGAAGCCACTCCTGCATTGTCTTGGCTGTGTGCTTAGGATCGGTGTCCTATTGGAAGGTGAACCTTCGCCCCAGTCGGAGGTCCTGAGCACTCTGGACCAGGTTTTCATCGAGGATCTCTGTACTTTGCTCCGTTCATCTTTCCCTCAATCCGGACTAGTCTCTCAGTCCCTGCCGCTGTAAAACATCCCCACAGCATGCTGCCGCCACCACCATGCTTCACCGTAGGGATGGTGCCAGGTTTCTTCTAGACGTGACACTTGGCATTCAGGCCAAAGAGTTCAATCTTGGTTTCATCAGAACAGAGAATGTTGTTTCTCATGGTCTGAAAGTCTTTAGATGCCTTTTGGCAAACTCCAAGTGGGCTGTCATGTGCCTTTTACCGAGAAGCGGCTTCCGTCTGGCAACTCTACCATAAAGGCCTGATTGGTAGAGTGCTGCAGAGATGTTTGTCCTTCTGGAAGGTTCTCCCATCTCCACAGAGGAACTCTAGTGCTCTGTCAGAAAGACCATTTTGTTCTTGGCCACCTCCCTTCCTCCCTGATTGCTCAGTTCGGCTGGGCAGCCAGCTCTAGGAAGAGTATTGGTGGTTCCAAACTTCTTCCATTTAAGAATGATGGAGGCCACTGTGTTCTTGGGGACCTTCAGTGCTGCAGATCTGTGCCTCGACACAATCCTGTCTCGGAGTTCCACAGAAAATTCCTTCGACCTCATGGCTTTGGTTTTATTCTGAAACGCACTGTCAACTGTGAAACCTTATATAGACAGGTGTGCCTTTCCAAATAATTTCCATTCAATTGAATTATCCACAGGTTGACTCCATCAAGTTGTAGAAACATCTCAAGGATGATCAATGGAAACAGGATGCGCCTGAGCTCAATTTCGAGTCTCATAGCAAAGGGTCTGAATACTTATGTAAATAAGGCATTTCTGTTTTTTAATTAATACACTTGCCAAAATTTCTAAAAACCTGTTTTTACTTTGTCATTATGGGGTATTGTGTGTAGATTAATTGCTGTTTTTTATTTCATCCATTTTAGAATGAGGCTGTAACGTAACAAAATGTGGAAAAAGTCAAGGGGGTCTAAATACTTTCCAAATGGCCTGTATATAAAAAAAAAATCCTGATAAATAAAATGGGTAAGAATTCAATGATATTATGCTATTTATATGCTTTAATTACATAAACAGGTAAATGTCTTAATGACCTTGGTAGGCTGCTTTTGTGTTTATCCTATGGATTCTTGGACAACTGAGAGCATGTGCAAAAAGATAGTGACCCTTAGTGGAGATTTGAGGGAATGCATGCCACAAATGAGTCAGCCAACAGTAGCTGGTAGTACAACATATTTAAATACTTAAAAAGTTACAAATTACCGTTCAAAAGTTTGGGGTCACTTACATATTTCCTTGTTTTTGAAAGAAAAGCACATTTTTTTGTCCATTAAAATAACATGAAATTGATCAGAAATACAGTGTAGACAATGTTAATGTTGTAAATTACTATTGTAGCTGGAAAAGGCAGATTTTTAATGGAATATCTACATAGGCCTACACAGGCCCATTATCAGCAACCATCACTCCTGTGTTCCAATGGCACGTTGTGTTAGCTAATCCAAGTTTATATTTTTAAAAGGCTAATTGATCATAAGAAAACCCTTGTGCAATTATGTTAGCACAGCTGAAACTGTTGTGCTAATTAAAGAAGCAATAAAACTATACTTCTTTAGACTAGTTGATTGTCTGGAGCATCAGCATTTGTGGTTTCGATTACAGGCTCAAAATGGCCAGAAACAAAGAACTTCCTTCTGAAACTCATGTCTATTCTTGTTCTGAGAAATGAAGGCTATTCCATGCGAGAAATTGCCAAGAAACTGAAGATCTCGTACAACGCTGTGTACTACTCCCTTCACAGAACAGCTCAAACTAGCTATAACCAGAATAGAAAGAGTGGGAGGCCCCAGTAAATAACTGAGCAAGAGGACAAGTACATTAGAGTGTCTAGTTTGAGAAACAGACACCTCACAAGTCCTCAACTGGCAGCTTCATTAAATAGAACCCGCAAAACACCAGTCTCAACTTCAATAGTGAAGAGGCGACTGGGATGCCGACCTTCGAGGCAGAGTTCCTCTGTCCAGTGTCTGTGTTCTTTTGCCCATCTTAATCTTTTATTGGCCAGTCTGAGATATGGATTTTTCTTTGCAACTCTGCCTAGGCCAGCATCCCGAAGTAACTTCTCCACAATCCTGTCTCGGAGATCTACAGAGAATTCCTTAACAGGTGTGCCTTGTTAAAAGTTGATTTGCGGAATTTATTTCCTTCTTAACGTGTTTGAGCCAATCAGTTATGTTGTGACATGGTATAGGATGGTATACAGAAGATGGTATTTTACCAAATAAGTCCATATTTTGGCAAGAACAGCTCAAATAGGCTTAGAAATGACAGTCCACCATTACTTTTATACATGAAGGTCAGTCAATACGGAACATTTCAAGAACTTTAAAAGTTTCTTCAAGTGCAGTTGCAAAATCCATCAAGCGCTATGGTGAAACTGGCTCTCATGAGGACAACACATGAAAGGAAGACTCAGAGTTACCTCTGCTGCAGAGGATAAGTTCATTAGAGTTACCAGCCTCAGAAATTGCAGCCCAAATAAATGCTCCAGAGTTCAAGTAACAGACACATCTCAACATCAACTGTTCAGAGGAGACTGCGTGAATCAGGCCTTCATGGTCAAATTGCTGCAAAGAAACCACTACTAAAGGACACCAATAAGAAGAGACTTGCTTTGAGATTTGAGATTTTTGGTTCCAACCAGTGTCTTTGTGAGACGCAGAGTAGGTGAACAGATGAACTCCGCCTGTGTGGTTCCCACAGTGAAGTATGGTGGAGGTGTGATGGTGCTTTGCTGGTGACACAGTCTGTGATTTATTCAGAATTCAAGGCACCCTTAACAAGCATGGCTACCACAGTATTATACCTAGGAGTGATGGAGTGCTGCGTCAGATGACTTGGCCTCCACAATCACCAGACCTCAACCCAATTGAGATGGTTTGGGATGAGTTGGACCAGAGTGAAGGAAAAGCAGCCAACAAGTGCTCAGCATATGTGGGAACTCCTTCAAGACTGTTGGAAAAGCATTCCAGGCGAAGCTGGTTGAAAGAACGCAAAGCTGTCATAAAGGCAAAGGGTGGCTACTTTGAAGAATCTAAAATATATATTATGATATGTTTAACACTTTCAGTTACTACATGATGCCATATGTGTTATTTCATAGTTTTGATGTCTTCCCTATTATTCTACAATGTAGAAAATAGTAAAAATAAAGAAAAACCATTGAATGAGTAGGTACATCCAAACTCAGGTTAGCATGAGTGCTCAACAATGCACTCTCCTACCTCGGGGTCTCTTCTCAGTTTCTGTCACAAAGATACCTGAAACAATACTTTCAAATCAACATTTTTATTGAACCTTAAATTAACGTATCCTTTATCTATCTCTATCCACACATACACAAAATTATTTACAACAACGGTGATGACCAAATTCAAGCAACACCCACCATTCAGACATCCACGCAGCAATAATCAGATGTTTCTACTGGAGCTAGAGTTGGGTCTCCTGTGGCAACATGTAACTTTTTGGGCAACCCGACCAAATTCGCACAGAAATTTGGGTTATAGATCTATTATTCTACTTTAAAGCAAGTCTAAGAAGCGGTATATCTGTTCTATGCTTAAGTTTTGTTTTTGAGTCTTACGTTCAGTTTTGTACACACGCTTAAAAAAGCTGAAACAATATGTTTGGCTATGGAAAATAGATTTCAATGGTTTAGATGTACAATGATTCTCTACACTATACTAGCTTATTTTGTTATATAAACTGATATTAGGCTAACTATTAAGAGTTTTAGCAACCAGGAAATGGTGGCGGGATTTCTGCATAGTGAAACTTAAGTGCCATTCACATGTGCTATTGCCATCGACACAACATGTGGCACCTTAAGATAAAAATAAAAAGAGCAAGTTGCTAAATGAAAATAAAATTCTAAAATGTGGCATTTCATAAAAACAGTATCTGATCAAAGGTAATATAGCTTCTGAGCTTAGTTTTTTCTTGGTTGTGGTCACTGGTGATGCAGATCCACAACGATCTGATTACTATGAAATGAATGACCAGCAGTAAGAGAATAGATGGAATACATTTTTTTTTTAAATGTAGGTGAATGTCTGCTGGCATAAGAGTGAGTCATTGTAGAAGAAACATCGGTTGAATGTGTATGTAAACGAAAAGGTATGCTTGTCCAGTAGGGAGCAGTGATAGTCGGCTATGACTCAAAGTGTCGCAGGTTTGGAGAGGGTGAAACCAGTGGATGAGTCATGGGTGTTTGGCTTTAGATGTATATGGGGTGGTATTGCTTGTGAGTCAGTTTCTTTCTGCAGGTTGGACAAGTGTGGGATCTCGACAGCGAGTCGCGGAGGCACTGACTGCAGAAAAGGTGACCACATTTTGTGGAGACCACTAGTCTGCCACTTTCAATGATCTAGAGGAAGAGGAAAACAGGATCTTAGTTGAAGAGACAACTTCACATTCTGGTAGCTACACAGCAATTACAGAAACAGTTTGGCATAGTCACCTTCACACACACAATGAAGTATGTTTCTCTTACCTCAGCATAGGAGTCCATACACACTGGGCAGCTGACTGTACCTGGCGTAGACCTGTGGAGAACAACAGACAATCAGGATCTACCGCAACTCAAGGTCATGATTTCAGTGGTCACATGCCAATATTATGAGTGGATAAATGGATGGATGAGATTGATGCTTTTATGTGCCCTAATGCAAATATTCTAGTAAAATTGTTTAAAAAAAACAATTTTATATGTCACCTGATAAGATTATCATGGTCAGAGAGGTTGTTAGTTAGTACCTGGCTCTACTGCTGGCCTGTAGAGAAGATAGGAGGTCAGCACTGAGGCTCCCATTGGCATCCCCCTCCTCATCACTGCTCAGCACGTAACTCTCACCGCCAAGTCCACGTCTGCCCCGAAGCCCTGATGTGCCATTTAGCAGATAAACATGCATTTTTCTAACTGAGTTTGTCTGATGTAGTGATGAATGATTACTTGAGGGTCAAAACGTATAGTTAATCTAAATATAAATCTCTGTGATTAAGGAAAACAATGAATTACCTTCATCGACAACCTGGTCTCCCCATTCGCAATCATAAAGTGGTGGAAAATAATAAAATAGAAACATAAAATGTCAACATTTCAGTCTTTAAACAGTGACAAAAGCTTATTGTTATCAATACATTTAAAACAGCTAATGCATACATCATTATTTGCATAGAGAGAGCTCCCAAACTCACCACCACAGAATCATTGTTGGTCAAGTCAACCACAGTTGACTCAGAACCTTCACATGTCAAGTCCACCACCTCCTCACCTGCACAGCCAAAAGAAGGGTTTGAAACATATCCATAATCAACAAGAGAGAAAGGCATAAAGCATTTGGTACTCACTGCTAGTCCTACTGCTCTCCAGCACAGCAATGGTCTCAGCAGCGGCTGCTGCACGAAGTGGCACAGTGGTGGTGACTCTGCTACTCTTGGCTGTGCGTCTGGAACTTGAGGGGGCTCCAGTCCTTCTCTTCCTCTGTGTCTGTGACAAAGTACTGCTTCTTAGTAACCAGACCACTTTGCTTAAGTGAAAATGAAACTTTTGGAGGGTTATCATGTGGCAGGAATGTAGGCCTACAACAAACACTACACATTGCCTGCTACCGTAGGCTGAATGCTAGAACAGCCATTTACATGTTAAAAATGTTATGGGATGCATTTTCTCTGTCGTTTTTGACGTTAGGCCACTCTGGTAGGCCTACATTATGATCAAATAGCCTCAGCAGGTACAGCCTCAGTGTACACAGTAAACGCACACTGAAAGTTGCAAGGAATTTTCACAAACAGAACTGACATTTTCTCTGTGCCTAAAAAAATGAGAGGGATGTAAAGGTGAGAACTTACTGTACTGCTCATGTTGTGATGGGAAAGGTGTGGATGAAAATCGGTAAAATATAGTACACGCTGAAAAATCTACATCTGTTCCAACTCAAGCTCTTGAGACCAATTTAAGAGTAATCTGGGGAAATAAAATAAACCAATGACGTTACAAAACAAGCAGTCACATCTGATAAACACAACACACACTAGGCATGAGCCTTTACAATATTTAGTTTTTTTGTTGTTGAAAAATAGAAACCTATTAACATTAGCTAGCTAATAAAACCAAACAGCACCACAATCCATCTCAGTCTCTGTGCTTCTCTGCTTAGAGAAAGAAGGTGAGTTTAGATACTAGCTACGTTTATCCACAAACATTATAAGTAACCAATTGTTGTGTGGTTTAGTTGCTGTGATAACAAAAACCACTGGTTAGCTAGCTAATGAGGTTAGCTTGCATATTAGTTGGGTCTGAGCAGGGCAGTTCATCAAGCGTAGGCTTATCCCGAGAACATGGTCATTAACACGGTTTATTAAGCATGACATGTGTCTAAACAACTAGCTAAAGTATCTGGTTATCACAAATGCAGTGGATAATGAAAAGACGAGCTATAGTAGCGAGAATTAACATTTTAGCTAACGAACAAAGCAAAGATAGCTAATTTAGCTAGTAACGCTAACACGCTCCTATGCAAACTCTACCTCCTTGTAAAATAGGCTTACAACCTGAGTCAGCTTTACCTAACGTTAACAAAAACATTCAACATTTGGGTGAGTGACTGGTGACAGCTAGATGTATCAAATTATAAATAGTCCTGGTTTAAAATGGGGTACATACCTTTTCAATCACTTTTTGAAAATCAACTTCCTCTCTCCTGCAGCCTGCTAACCAAATACAACCGGAAACGCTTCTTCTTCTTTGGGGTTGGGTTGGCGGATCGTATCCACACGCCCCCCCTTCATAGAATGAGAAAATGCAGCAGCAGCCCCGGTGGGCAGAGCTGGGCACGTTGGATTGGGACACGTTTTTTTTAAGCTTGTCATTTTACCATGGGTCCGCAATGGTCATGTGTAGCCTAGTTGAGATCAGTGTATTGCATTTAATTTCGTCTTTGAGTTAAGTAAAAATATATTTCAGTAGTAAACAGGGAAACAACAACGAGTCCCAGGCAGTTCACAATAGAAAATACCAGAGGGGCATCATTTACTAGGCTACCTAAATTATTGGGATCATCTGGTTACCACCAGTTTTTAATTTATTTGTATTTTATTTCACCTTTATTTAACCAGGTAGGCAAGTTGAGAACAAGTTCTCATTTACAATTGCGACCTGGCCAAGATAAAGCAAAGCAGTTAGACACATACAACAACACAGAGTTACACATGGAGTAAAACAAACATACAGTCAATAATACAGTAGAAAAATAAGTCTATATACAATGTGAGCAAATGAGGTGAGATAAGGGAGGTAAAAGGCAAAAAAAGGCCATGGTGGCGAAGTAAATACAATATAGCAAGTAAAACACTGGAATGGTAGATTTGCAGTGGAAGAATGTGCAAAGTAGAAATAGAAATAATGGGGTGCAAAGGAGCAAAATAAATAAATACAGTAGGGGAAGAGGTAGTTGTTTGGGCTAAATTATAGATGGACTATGTACAGGTGCAGTAATCTGTGAGCTGCTCTGACAGCTGGTGCTTAAAGCTAGTGAGGGAGATAAGTGTTTCCAGTTTCAGAGATTTTTGTAGTTCGGCCAAAGGAGGAATTGGTTTTGGGGGTGACCAGAGATATACCTGGAGTATTTGTGTTTGGAATACATTGAGTTAGTTGACAACACAGACCATGGGACGCTTTTTCTCACGAAGATGTATTTGTCAAAGGTCCGCGGTGGGTCTGTGTAAACTATACGATTATATTTGAGACAGGTTTATAGCAGTGCATGTCATCTATTCCTTTACTCATATAGCATTTCTAAGTAACAGCCATGTCAGCAAGGGAAAATAATGGTTCTCACTTTATGATAGAACATTCAGATTTTCTGCCTGACTGTGGCGCTCTTTACCTGAATTGTTAGGATTTTCATGTGATCACAACAAAAATACTTATTTTGCTCAAATAAGAGATATAATTACATTGTGTTTTTGAGAAGATGGGCCTGGCTGAGAATATAACATTCCGTTTTCTGCCTGATTGAGGCGCTGTTTACCGTTATTTTCTGGGTTGTCTAGTGAACAGAACAAAACCACTTATTTTACTCAGCTAGAGATTTAATGAAATTGTGTTTCTTTTAAAAGGTGGGCTGACACGAATAATACATTAAGGGGAAAGTATCCAGAGGCTGATTATCGTTTTGCACCTCTTTTTATTTACAATGCTGCCATGGTTTACACAAACACAGGACATTGAATGCTACCCAAATTGACTCAGCGAGGTCAAACAGGTGTGTGTCTGTGTTAGTCAGATTATCCAGTGTCCATAGCAACCCTATTGATTATTCTCTATCCCCAGTGCATGTGGTGTATTTGTATTTATTATGGATCCCCATTAGTTCCTGCCAAGGCAGCAGCTACTCTTCCCGGAGTCCAGCAAAATTAAGGCAGTTAAACAATTTAAAAAACATTACAATATATTCACAACACATTTCACAACACATTAAGTGTGTGCCCTCAGGCCCCTACTTTACTACCACATATCTACAACTAAAATCCATGTGTACGTGTATAGTCAAATCAAATTTTATTTGTCACATGCGCTGAATACAACAGGTGTAAACCTTACAGTGAAATGCTTACTTACAAGTCCTAACCAACAATGCAGTTTAACAAATACCTTTAAAAAAGAAGAATAAGAAATAAAAGTAACAAATAATTAAAGAGCAGCAGTAAAATAACAATAGCGAGGCTATATACAGGGGGTACCGGTACAGAGTCAGTGTGCTGGGGCACCGGTTAGTCGAGGTACTTGAGGTAATATGTACATGTACTGTAGGTAGAGTTATTAAAGTGACTATGCATAGATAATAACAGAGAGTAGAAGCAGTGTAAAAGGGGGGGGGGGGCGCAATGCAACCACTTGCCGGAAGCTTTGCCCCAGTGATGTACTGGGCCGTACACACTACCCTCTGTAGTTCCTTGCGGTCAGAGGCCAAGCAGTTGCCATACCAGGCAGTGATGCAACCCGTCAGGATGCTCTCGATGGTGCAGCTGTAGAACCTTTTGAGGATCTGAGGACCCATGCCAAATCTTTTCAGTCTCCTGAGGGGGAATAGGTTTTGTCGTGCCCTCTTCACGACTGTCTTGGTGTGCTTGGACCATGTTAGTTTGTTGGTGATGTGGACACCAAGGAACTTGAAGCTCTCAACCTGCTCCACTACAGCCCCGTCGATGAGAATGGGTGCATGCTGTCGTAGCTGACATGTATAGTGTTGAGTCATCCACATACATAGACACACTGGCATGTGGCATGTTGTTAGTAAAGATTGAAAAAGTAAGGGGCCTAGACAGCTGCCGTGGAGAATTCCTGATTCTACCTGGATTATGTTGGAGAGGCTTCCATTAAAGAACACCCTCTGGTTCTGTTAGACAGGTAACTCTTTATCTACAATATAGCAGGGGGTGTAAAGCCATAACACATACATTTTTCAAACAGCAGTCCATGATTAATAATGTGAAAAGCCGGACTGAAGTCTAACAAAACAGTCCCCACAATCTTTTTATTATCAATTTATCTAAGCCAATCATCAGTCATTTGTGTAAGAGCTGTGCTTGTGGAATGTCTTTCCCTATAAGCGTGCTGCAAGTCTGTTGTCAATTTGTTTACTGTAAAATAGCATTGTATCTGGTCAAACACAATTTTTTTCTAAAAGTTTACTAAGGGTTGGTAACAGGCTGATTGGTCGGCTATTTGAGCCAGTAAAGGTGGGCTTTACTATTATGTAGCTGAATTACTTTTTCTTCCCTCCAGGCCCGAGGGCACACACTTTCTAGTAGGCTTAAATTGAAGATATGGCAAATAGGAGTGATAATATCGTCTATTATCCTCAGTAATTTTCCATCCAAGTTGTCAGACCCTGGTGGCTTGTCATTGTTGATAGACAGCAATATTTATTTCACCTCTTCCACACTCACTTTACGGAATTCAAAATGACAATGCTTGTCTTTCATAATTTGGTCAGATATACTTGGATGTGTAGTGTCAGCGTTTATTGCTGGCATATCATGCCTAAATTGGCTAATGTTGCCAATGAAACAATCATTAAAGTAGTTGCCAATATCAGTGGGTTTTGTGATGAATGAGCCATCTGATTCATTGAACGATGGAGATGTTTGCCTTTTTGCCCAAAATGTAATTTAAGGTGCTCCAAGGCTTTTTACTTTCATTCTTTATGTAATTTATCTTTGTTTCATAGTGTAGTTTCTTCTTCTTTTTATTCAGTTTAGTCACATGATTTGTCAATTTGCAGGATGTTTGCCAATCAGTTGGGCAGCCAGACTTATTTGCCATTCCTTTTGCCTTATCCCTCTCAACCATACAATTTTTCAATTCCTCATCAATCCACGAGGATTTAACCTGACAGATGGGGAGCGTCGCTGCACCTGAGTTCAATTTCGAGTCTCATAGCAAAGGGTCTGAATACTTATTTAAATAAGGTATATATATATTTTTTATTCTAAAAACTGTTTTCGCTTTGTCATTATTTGGTATTATGTGTAGATTGATGAGGAAATGTATTTAATCCATTTTAAAACAAGGCGGTAACGTAACTAAATGTGAAAAAAGGGAAAGGATCTGAATACATTCCGAATGCACTGCATATACAGAATAGGGTGCCATTTGGTACACATCCCATCTGTTGATGAAGCCACCTGAAATCAATGGCTGCATACCAATTGTCCATCCCTCTCCTCATGGATATCCAAGCATTGGATAGGTGTAAACATTAGCTTCAGCTACTTTACATCATTGTTAAATCCCTGAGATGAGAAGAAATGTGCAAGTCCACACTTTGGAAGAAGGACAATGGATATGCAGCCAATGTTGATAGTCACACACCTTGGAGTCATTAGTAAAAAATAATATTCTATAAAAGGTCAAATGATTGACACAAGATGTTGCAGTACTAGGTAAGACAATGGATCCAGATCTGTACATGTTAATTATGGACTTTAAAGTAACAGGCAGGTAGAGCGGGGCCAGGTGGGATAGGGCCAGGCACGTCCAGGTGTCAGGCCAGGGTGTCCTCAGTCGCGGTCCAAGAGCCTCAGGCCCTCCGGAAGGGGAGACAGAGAAAGATTATAGATGACGGTTAGTGAGAACATGACTAACACCATAGTACACTACATACACTGGGGGTAGAGAATAATCAATAGTGTTGCTATGGACACTGGATAATCTGACTAACACAGACACACACCTGTTTGACCTTGTTGAGTCAATTCAGGTAGCATTCAATGTCCTGCGTTTGTGTTAACCATGGCAGCCAGCATTGTAAATAAAGAGATGTGCAGAATGATAATAAGACTCTGGATCCTTTCCCCTTAATGTCTTTAAAAATATATATACGTATATATATATGTGTTTTACCCGCTTTTCTCCCCAATTTAGTGATATCCAATTGCAATCCAATTACAATCTTGTCTCATCACTGCAACTCCCCAATGGGCTTGGGAGAGGTGAAGATCGTGTCCTCGGAAACATGACCCGCCAAACCCGCTTAACCCGGAAGCCAGCCGCACCAATGTGTTGGAGGAAACACTGTTCAACTGACGACTGAGGTCAGCCTGCAGGCGCCCGGCCTGCCACAAGGAGGTGCTAGAGCACGATGAGTCAAATAAAGCCCCCCGGCCAAAGCCTCCCCTAACCCGGCGATGCTGGACCAACTGTGCGCCACCCTATGGGACACCCGGTCACGGCCGGTTGTGACACAGCCTGGGATCGAACCCAGGTCTGTAGTGACGCCTCAAGCACTGCGATGCAGTGCCTTAGAACGCTGTGCCCCTCAGGAGACCCCTTAATGTATTTTCATGTCAGCCAGGCCCACCTTTTCAAAGAAACACCATTTAATTAAATCTGTAGTTGAGTAAAATAAGAAGATTTGTTCTGGTCACAAAATAATCCAGAGAATTATGGCAAACAGCGCCACATTCAGGCAGAAAACGAAATGTTAGATTCTCAATCAGGACCATCTTTTCAAAGAAAACTAATTATCTCTATTTGAGCAAAATAAGTATTTTGTTGTGATCACAAGAAAATCCTAACAATTCAGGTAAAGAGCGCCACAGTCAGGGAGAACATCTGAATGTTCTATCATATAGTGAGAACCATTATTTTCCCTGGCTGATATGGCTGTTACTTAGAAATACTATAACAGTAAATTAACAGATGACATTCACCGCAATAAACCTGTCTCCAATATAATCGCATAGTTTATTTACACAGACCCACCACGGACCTTTGACAAATAAATATCCGTGTGAAAAGGCGTCCCATGGTCTGTTATGTCAACAAACTCAATGTATTCCAAGACTTGTGGTAACCTATGATCCCAATAATTTAGATAGCCTAGTAAACGATGCCCCTCTGGTATGTTCTATTGAGAACTGTCTGGGACTAGTTGTTTTCCTGTTTACTACTGAAATATATTTGACTTATTAAGTAAAATATGAAATGAACTGCAATACACTGGTCTCAAATATATTAGCATAACTAGGCTACACAGAACCACGGCAGTCCCACTGTAAAATGAGAGGCTTTTATTGTATTAAAACGTGTCCCAGTCCAGCATGCCCAGCTCTGGGCTTCTTCTTTTCTTCTTTTTTTTCTTCTTCTTCTATGATATCATGGCGGTCCGCAAACAATCGTTTAAGTGCATGCCGCCACCTACTGTGCTGAATGTACGATCAATCGTGATCTGCCCAATTCTTTACTACCATGAACATAAAATAAAACCCAAAGAAATCCCTACTAACTTGTACCACACCATCCCCCTCACCTTCCCGCAAAACCCCTCCCTAACCCCTCCCCCAAAACCCCTCCCCAACCCCCCTACCCCATTAAACTTGCTCTATATCACGCTGAAACACTCCACCCTTAGGATTGTTCAGCATGTCAACAACCGTTTCAACAGTAACATATGTTACCCCCAATATCTCTTTTGCCGTCTCCACAATAACCTTCAACCCGAGTCTTATTGATAACCTTGAGCACAAGATTTCTGAACAGGCCTCGAAACCATGCCAGGACCATCAGAAGCACCAGCCCTGACAGTAGGTCCACTTACAGGTACATTTATGTACGCTCCATCAGTCCGCACTGTAGTTCTACCAATCTGTTTTACGGCCTCTGCATATGATAAATTATGACTGATCCTATATCTCTAACCTCTCTCTGTACCTGAAATTCACCAAATGCAGCACTGTGTTCTCCCCCACAATTACAGCACTTAACCTTGACATTGCTCCCACAACCACCGTAATCATGTGCACCTCCACACTTTTCTTTCCTTTACACTGAGCAGCTACATGTCCCATTCTTTGCCATTTAAAACACTGCAGTGCATATGGGACAAATTCTCTAACATTGAAATTAAGGAATCATTTCTGTTCTTTTTCCGGCAAGACTTTCTCAAACCTCTCCATCACTGATAAGCTTTCACTTCTTTGATCCTCTTTCCTACTGATCAACCTTTTGGCCTCAATCACTCTGCCTCCCTTCACATTTTCTTTAATATCATCTATGGACATAGATATTGGGACCCCGGTGATGACTCCCCTCAATCTAGCATAAGCACCAGGTACATGGCTTTTAATCTTCTTCCCATTAAGTTTTTCCATTTTCAAAATCTTCCCTTGCTGAGCCTGGCTACCACACAATATTAACAATCTACCATTTCCAATGAACCGAGCTAATTTCACTTCACCTACCTCTTTCTCTAAAGCATTAGTTAGTTGGATAGGGTGTAAGTGAGGCCCTGTGGTCTCATCAAACACTTTCACCACTTTCCACTCCAACACATCACCACTCCTGCTTCTTACCTTGGCCCTCTTTATGCTTTCTTTACTAGACGCTCCACTGCTTTCTGTCTCATGATCTCTCTTCTTCCTACGTCTTTCCACTACTGACCATTCCGGTCATTGACCCTCGTTCTCCCGCTCCATACCATCAGAACTGACACCCATATTGTTCTCATTCCAGCACAGCTGTTGCTTCACCAACTTTTTCTCCATTTTGTCCATTTAGTCCGCACTACTCGCCTCCATTTTCGACCTGCTCCCACGGCCGCCTGCTCCTTCTGCACCCCACTGGGGCTTCACTTCTTCTTCTTTACGTTTTTTGGGCGAATCACAACCAAATGACTGTTGCATACACCACCTACTGTACTGGAGTGTGAGGCCGGTCACAACCTATCTATACCTCTATATTCTCTTAACTAACCCAGAATTTCTAATTGAATAAAAGCATTCCCTACAAACCTCACTACTCCCATCACCGCACCCATCCACTCACCATTCCTGTCCAACTTCTCTGACCCTGTCAAACAACCTCTACCATTCCACATCATACATTTCACAAAATAATAATAAATGTTCAACCGTTTCCTCTACCAAACAGCCATTACAGATTCCAGTACCATGTTTCCCTATCAATTTCAAAGAGGAATTCAATTCTGTATGCCCTAATCTCATCCTACACAACATAACTTCCTCCCTTCTGTTCCCATTATATGACATTATCTCCCATACAGATTTCCTAGTACTATAAAAATGTCTGCCCTTACTACTTTCATCCCATTGTCGCTGCCAGAAATCTAACCCAACTCCACCTGTATATCCACAATATTATTTTTCTCAGCTCTTTTTGCTATTATATCTACTATATTATTTCCATTAACTCCTGTATGAGCCAGAATCCAACAGAACAACATTTTAATACCACATTTTTTTTGTTGAATATTGAATATTAAAACATACAATTTACCTGTAGTGAAGCCGCTCAACATTTACATTACATTCAGTCAACTAACAGACTCCCATCCAGAGCGACCCACAGGAGCAATCAGGGTCAAGCGCCCCGCCCAAGGGCGTGTTGATAGATCTCCAACCTGAACCATCGACCTATCGGCCACTGACCCATGCGCCTAACTGCCAGGCCAACAACCATCCAAGATCCCCTTCCACAGTTCCCCGAGAGCTGCCCCTCAACCATACGAGACCCCCCCCCCCAAAAAAAACCTCTCCCAATGCAACAACAACCAACAAAACGAACAAGAGAGAAACAAAGGAAAACAACAATGTAAAAACAAAAGACATCAAGGACAACAAAGGCCAACTGTATACGTTTGAGTGCATGTGTGGCACTATTTACATCCGTGTATGTGTGTGTGCGTCCATGTGTGTGTGTGCACGTGTGCGTTTGAATACAGGTGTGTGTATATGCATGTTTACACGTGAACAAACACCTGGGGCCTGTTGCACAAAACTAGGATAAGGGATTAAGCCAGGATATCTTGGTGATCCTGGCTCAATTGATCCGTAATCCGGTTGCACTAAAGATGGATAGGGGGCAGGAGGATATGTTATGGTATAAATTACCATGGAGATTTATTCTGTGGAGCTAGCCTGCTCCAGACCAGGCTAAATTCCAGGATCTATTTAATCTCATCCCTAATGTCAGTCAGCAGTCACCACAAATGGAAACCAATAGTTATTTCACTGCTCACTATACATTGTTATCACATATAACTAGACCCACTGTTATTATTTAAACGTTTGTGATCATTAATTTACATGATTTTGGATAAAAAATGATTTTTAGATGATGTTGCTATCATTAGATAATTTACAGTTTCCCATAGACTATAAGGCTATATATAATGATGAATATAGGGCCACAGAGGGGAAAAAAACACAAGTCATAATATTGTAACCAGTTGTTTTAAAGGAGGACAGTTGTTAAAATGACAGATGTGGGGCATTTCGTGAAATTGTACTTCAGTATGGTTTCATAAACAAAGACATGCTGATGTGCCAGAATATTAAGTAACATTGTCATAAGTATCAAAACTGTAAAAACAATATGTAGCTTTTCTGCAGAAAGAACCAGCCTCATAAATTTATGACTTTATCTTTTTCTTCAGTGTGGCCCTAGTACTCTGTCATATAAAAATACACATTCCATATGAATATAAAAACACAATGTGTAACATTATGTTCCTTTATTGAATAAGGACAAAACAAAGCAGGTAAACCATCAGCTCCTTTCGAAACTGAAGTCCCAGTGACTCTTACAAGATGGAAAGCACAGAATCCAAGCATATTATACAAAATGATACATACACATTCAAAGGTCTGTATTAACACACCCTGCATGTCTGCACACTAAATAAATGCAGGACAAATCCATAACACTCACTGAACAGACAAATGAATGGATGCAGTAGCCTCCCTGCCCTTGTATTACAACACAGTATACCCGCACAAACTCATAAGAGGCCAAATTCGTCAAAAAAACGAACCAAAAAAAAACCAAATTCCTCTGCCACCGCAGGACATATTTAACCAAAATTGAAAGCACACATACTAACTAAATAATTCAACACATTTGGTCCTAGGCAGCCGACCACTTGTCGTTCCAGGGAAGATTGCCGGATTGTCCCAGTCCATGGCTGGTGGCACTCTGGGGCCTCTCCTTCCTCAGGCAGGCCACATTGTGGAGGACAGCACAGCCACAGTAATATCAATGCCTAACAGGGCTGACCTTAATTTGTGAAGGCAGTGAAAGCGTGCCTTCAGGAGGCCAAGGTCTTTCAACTCTGGCCCTGGTCCTGGCATGGGCATGGTTGTAGGCCTGCTGTGCTTCCTGGGGGTCTGGTGAAAGGTGTCAGGAGAAAAAGGCTGGCCCCATACCCCCCTGTCTCCAGCAACACCAACCAGAGAATTCGACACTGTCAACCACAAAATCTCATCATTACTACCTCATAACACAGTGATATTCTTGACACAGCATGATGGTTATAATAGGGTTGTGTGGCTTACCTTGTGATAGGACTGATAGATTTCAGAGCCCGAAAATTCTGGAGTCATGGACTGAGCCAGGCCATTCTTGCCACAACTTGCTGATCACACAGTCAGCATTGCAGACCATCTGAATCATAAGATGAGGAATATTACACCAATCAATGACATCACTGGAATGCAGAGTGTTCCGTACAATGGACAATATCAAAAAGTTTATGTTCACCTGACCATTAATGCTGTGAAAGGATTTCCTATTCACAAATCGGCCTCATGGGCACCTGAGGGGCTTTTATCTTATGTGTGTGCAGTCCACTGCACCAATGACATGGGAAACCTGTCACACAAAGTAATGAGTATCCTACTATGTGTTAACAGTTGTCCTGTAATTTGTAGATCCTCTTACGCAATCCTATAGAACTCTCTTTGTGTCACAGAGTCTTCTGTGGCAGGAAGGAGATGAAGACATCTGCTAATGCTTTGATAGCCAGACACACACTCCTTATTGTGCGGCAAATTGTGGCCTTGTTCAAGCTGTTCTGCATCCCACTGAGTACAGGAAGGCTCCACTAGCAAAAAAGCGCAAGGCCACACAAACCATTTGCTCCACACTCAGTGCATGGCTCGTGCAGTGCGGTGCTTAATCCTGGACCAGTATGTCTGCATAGATACCTGATGCCATCTGCAGAAAACCTGTATCTTTTCATATAGATGGTCATCAGGGAAGGCCAGTGGGTCCAACGGCCCTGAAGACCCTTTCTCGCCTGAAGGCTCTCCTAGCACAAGTGCTTCTTTCATCCACCCATCTCGCACGAATGGGCATGCCATTGTCAGAGCAGAAAGGAACACACAATTTTGGGGCCTTCATAATAGGCTAGTGGCCACACCTGGTGCTGGGGGGGTGGGCAAAAGAGGGCGATGCCTTATAACGATGACTTGGTTGTACTGATTGCTGGGAAATAAAAAAAACTTAGAAAGATGCCACCGTCCTGTGTGCTCACAATAGAGCTCATATGTCATGGCTCACTTGACTTTACGAGAATATACCTAATTTTTATTTTGAGCTGTGTCATCTTCTTGGCTGGGGGAGGAAAGAAAAATAATGATTAATAACTTTGTGTTACAGTTAGCATACAGCGTGTACATTGAAGGCATATCTCACCTCCCTCTCAATTTTTTTTATTTCAAGGTCCAGTTTCCTAATTGTCCTCTTTTTTATTTCGGACTCCAGTGCAAGATTTTCCATCTTTTTCTTCTTGTACTGAATGTCTATGTCTGCCAGTTCTATTTGGCGCCGGAGGTGGTTGGCCATATCACACTTTTCTGATAGCTTGTGAGCTTCTGTGAACACAATACAATTAGCGCAGCTGGAATTTGGCAGGATGTGGTGTCCTTTTATTAATACGCACTATGTTGCCAGGCTGGTTTCCCCTGTTATACGCATCTGGGTCCTGTAAAAGAAATTAGAATTTTTTGATTTTGATGAGGACTCCTCACCATTGTAGAGTAAATAGTACTTTCACAGTCTAACATGATACCTCAATGCCTTCTGGAATCCAGAGAGATGGTCTCCTCCTCATCATCGTCTCCATCATGTGCTGTTGCTGCTGCACTGGGGCTTCACCTATCACATTTAATCGGATTCATATTGAAGCTAGTAGACAAGACATGCCAGGCCTACAGTATGCCTTTGATGGAGTACTCACTGGATCAGCCATCGTCTGGTGCTTGTGCTGGTGGCTCTAACAGGAAACAGTGCTGCCAGACCATGCAAGGCAATAGGTAAACCAAAGTCAGACAGTCCAAATTGATTCAATATGAATGTGGTTGTATCCCATGTAGAGATGGAAGGACATACCTTGAATGAAGCGGGTGGCATCTTGGGAGGAACCTATGCTCGTCTCTTTTCCCCCAGGGATCCCCTCTAAGACGGGCCTGCCTTTATTTAGCTCCAAAGGCAATGCCTCTGCTGGGGTAGAGTCAGCCTTTGGTGACCCACCACCGTGCTTGTCTGTGGGTATTCTTTTTCACTGCTAAAACAGTACAGACAATGTGTGAGCAGGCACCTTCTGGGTACAATATATCCTTGTGCTTTGTTAAATATTAGTCAGGGACCATACCATTCTGCAGAATGTTCTTGTATTTGATTTTGACCTGCTGCATGTCCGTTTTGGCCCGTTCATGTTTAATCTACACACACACACACACACACAGCAACACACACACAATTTAATGGAGTCACACTGCAAAAAATTACTTGGTATTTTGTCTTGTTTTCAGTAAAAATATCAAAAAATGTATCATAGCTTTATACAGTGTGATGGAGTTACTTTACACAATTTCACTCATATCTGCAGTGCATTTCAATTAAAAATAACCGTTTCATAATTACAGTACAACTGCATTTTTGGAGATGTGAATTAAATATTTGAATTGTAATTGTGATGTTTTCAGCGGAGCGGTGAGTGTGTAATTGTGCACTACTTACGCATTCAGGCGGTCTGCAATACTTTGCACGCTTTTCTCTTTTGCTTTATCACTGTGGCGGTGTTGCCTTTCTTCTTTAATTATATTCTTTCCTCTCGTATGCCTCCATGAGGATTTGTGCTTCCGACGGGGAAAAGTACGCGGCTCTAGTTGCCATGGTAAATCAGTTAATCTGTGATCTGTGGCGGGGTCTATTTGAGTGAGCGTGAGCGCGCACCTATCCAGGATTGGTTCACCTGGCTTAATGAATCCGTGTCTGCTCATCCTGGCTTGGTCTTTGTGCAACCAATTAAGCCTGGACGCACATGTTTTGGCTTCATTGAGCTCAGCTGAGTCATTATCCCGATGTCTTAATTCTACTTTTGTGCAAACAGGCCCCTGCACGCATTAAATGTAAGTGTGTTGCACCTCAGTGTCATTCAAACTCTTTCTTTGTTTATTTTGACTTTTATCTTTCTGTTATTCTATCCTCTGTCCAGCAACTCCACTCCCACATGTCTCCAGTTCCACATCCCAACCCTCATCAAAAGATGAGAGGCCTGTAATTTTTCATCATAGGTACATCTTCAACTATGACAGACAAAATGAGAGAAAAAAAATCAGAAAATCACATTGTTAGGATTTTTAATGAATTTATTTGCAATTATGGTGGAAAATAAGTTATTGGTCACCTACAAACAAGCAAGATTTCTGGCTCTCACAGACCTGTAATCTTCTTCTTTAAGAGGCTCCTCTGTCCTCCACTCGTTACCTGTATTAATGGCACTGTTTGAACTTGTTATCACAGTATAAAAGACACCTGTCCACAACCTCAAACAGTCACACTGTCCAAACTCCCTATGGCAAAGACAAAGAGCTTCAAAGGACACCAGAAACAAAATTGTAGACCTGCACCAGGCTGGAAGACTGAATCTGCAAAGAGGTAAGCAGCTTGGTGAAGGAATCAACTGTGGAGCAATTATTAGGAAATGGAAGACATACAAGACCACTGATAATCTCCTCGATCTGGGGTCCACGCAAGATCTAACCACCGTGGGGTCAAATGATCACAAGAACGGTGAGCAAAAAATCCCAGAACCACACGGGGGGACCTAGTGAATGACCTGCAGAGAGCTAGGACAAAAGTAACAAAGCCTCCATCAGTAACACACTACGCCGCCAGGGACTCAAAATCCTGCAGTGCCAGACGTGGTCCCCCTGCTTACAGCCAGTACATGTCCAGGCCCGTCTGAAGTTTGCTAGAGAGCATCTTGGATGACCCAGAAGAAGATTGGGAGAATGTCATATGGTCAGATGAAACCAAAATATACTTTTTTTGCTAAAAACTCAAACACGTCGTGTTTGGAGGACAAAGATGGCTGAGTTTGCATCCAAAGAACACCATACCTACTGTGAAGCATTGGGGTGGAAACGCATGCTTTGGGGCTGTTTTCTGCAAAGGGACCAGGGACGATCTGATCCGTGTAAAGGAAAGAAATGAATGGGGGCCATGTATCGGTGAGATTTTGAGTGAAACCTCCTTCCATCAGCAAGGGCATTGAGGATTGAACGTGGCTGGGTCTTTCAGCATGACAATGATCAAACACTACAGGCAAACGCCCGGGCAACGAAGGAGTGGCTTCGTAAGAAGCATTTCAAGGTCCTGAAGTGGCCTAGCCAGTCTCTAGATTCAACCCCATAGAAATCTTTGGAGGGAGTTGAAAGTCCGTGTTGCCCAGCAATCAGCCCAAAAACATATCACTGCTCTAGAGGAGATCTGCATGGAGGATGGGCCAAAAATACAGCAACAGTGTGGTGAAAACTTGTGAAGACTTACAGAAAACGTTTGACTCTGTCATTGCAACAAAGGGTATATAAATAAAGTATTGAGATAAACTTTTGTTTATTGGACCAAATACTTATTTTCCACCATATAATTTGCAAATAATTCATAAAAAATCCTACAATGGTGATTTTCTGGATTTTTTTTTCTAATTTTGTCTGTCATAGATGAAAGTGTACCTATGATGAAAATTACAGGCCTCTCTCATCTTTTTAAGTGGGAGAACTTGCACAATTGGTGGCTGACTAAAATCCTTTTTTTGCCCCACTGTATCTTATGAAAGCACCTTGAAACAGATAACTTGAAACCCATGATAAAGACCATTCCTCTACTGCTACACGCAAACCTTGATACAGGATAACTTGAACTCCATGATAAAGGACCATTCCTCTACTCGCTACACATCCACGCACCATGATAAACAGATAACTTGAAACTCGATGATAAGGACCATTCCTCCTGACTGCACTGGACTATTATTCACAGAACCATTGATTGCGGTGTCCACGTATATACTTAGATTATTTGAAAAACAAACTGGTCCAGTGCGATACAGGAGCTTCTTTGCCTGTATTTATTAATGTAGCTCGCTTCTACCGTAGACCATTGACAGCTATCAGCACCTTCATACAAATCCAATGGGATAAGTACTTTTGATCACAGTTTCAAATGGTATCAATGGGACCTATATCTCTCTACAAGGTTGCTCACCATGTATGTAAGACAGACGTACGTATGGATGGTCATCAATCATGATGTAGAAGTCTTGAAATCTCCATCTGATAAAGTAGTGACACTACTCTCTTCTGACTGCCACATTATCGGAGGCACTTTGCATTAGTCTTAGTAGATCAAAGTCAGTGGGAATGACCCTCTCATTGAAAGAAAAGTGAACCATGTGCAGTTTCTAAGTCTGCTTACTACTGTACAGACTTATGGGATGTTGATTGTAAGCAAGTATAGCTTGCAAGCCCGGAATCCATGGGTTCTTATTAGTAAGACCATTCCTCTACTGCTACAACAGCACCTTGATACAGATAACTTGAAACTCCATGATAAGGACCATTCCTCTACTGCTACAACAGCACCTTGAATCAGATAACTTGAAACCTCATGATAAGGACCATTCCTCTACTGCTACAACAGCACCTTGATACAGATAACTTGAAACTCCATGATAAGGACCATTCTCTACTGCTACAACAGCACCTTGATACAGATAACTTGAAACCCCATGATAAGAGACCATTCCTTCTACTGCTACAACAGCACCTTGATACAGATAACTTGAAACCTCATGATAAGGACCATTCCTCTACTGCTACAACAGCACCTTGATACAGATAACTTGAAACCCCATGATAAGACCATCCTCTACTGCTACATCGGTGCGCTACATCCCAGCTCCCCGCATCTGCCGGGCTAGGGTGAGCATCCAGCCAGGACGGATGGTGCCGGCTCAGCGGTGCCTGGTCTCCAGTGCGTCTCTTCGGCCCAGGATATCCTGCGCCGGCTCGGCACTGTGTCTCCGGTGCATCTGCACAGCCCAGTGCGTCCTGTGCCAGCGCCCCGCATTTGCAGGGCAAAGATAACCATCCAGCCAGGACGGTTGTGCAGGCCTCTACGCTGGAGACCTCCATGCACCTCCACGGCCCAGTTGTATCCGGTGCCTCCGCCAAGAACCAAGCCTCCGCTGAGCCGGCACCATCCGTCCTGGCTGTCTCCCCAGCCCTGGTGAGTCCTGTGCTTGCTGCCAGAACCAGGCTCCTGTATGTCTCCCCAGCCTGGTGAGCTCTGTGGCAGCTCCACGCACCAGGCTGCCCATACGTCTCCTCACTCCAGTGATGATCCATGGCAAGAAGCCTCCAGTGATGATCGTTGGCAAGAAGCCTCCATTGAGTATCCATGGCAACGAAGCCTCCAGTGATGATCCATGGCACGAACCTCCAGTGAGGATCCATGGCAAGAACCTCCAGTGAGATCCATGGCACGAAGCCTCCAGTGATGATCCATGGCACGAATCAGGCTCCAGTGCATGATCATGGCAACGAAGCCTCCAGTGATGATGCATGGCAAGAAGCCTCCAGTGACGATCATGCACGAAGCCTCCAGTGATGATCCATGGAGAAGCTCAGTGATGATCCATGGCACGAAGCCTCAGTAATGATCCATGGCAAGAAGCCTCCAGTGATGATCATGGCACGAAGCCTCCAGTGATGATCCATGGCACGAAGCCTCAGTGATGATGCATGGCAAGAAGCCTCCAGTGACGATCCATCGGACGAAGCCTCCAGTGATGATCCATGGCAGAAAGCCTCCGTGATGATCCATGGCACGAAGCCTCCAGTAATGATCCATGGCAAGAAGCCTCCAGTGATGATCCATGGCACGAAGCCTCCAGTGAGGAGTCATGGCACGAAGCCTCCAACGACGGCCTCCAGTCCGGAGCCTCTAGCGACGGTCTCCAGTCCGGAGCCTCCAGCGACGGTCTCCAGTCCGGAGCCTCAGCGACGGTCTCCAGTCCGGGGCCCGCAGCAAGGGTGCCCAGTCTGGGGCCAGCGGCGAGGGTCCCCAGTCGGGGGCCCGCGGCGAGGGTGCCCAGTCCGGGGCCCGCGGCGAGGGTGCCCAGTCCGGGGCCCGCGGCGAGGGTGCCCAGTCCGGGGCCAGCTGCGAGGGTCCCCAGTCCGGGGCCGCAACGAGGGTCCCCAGTCCGGGGTCGGCGACGAGGGTCCCCGCACCAGAGGTGCCACCAAAGTGGGGTGAGCAAGAAGTGGAGCAGGGTCTGCGTCCCGCACCTGAGTCGCCACCGCGGATAGATGCCCACCCAGACCCTCCCCTATAGGTTCAGGTTTTGCGGCCGGAGTCCGCACCTTTGGGGGGTACTGTCACGCCCTGACCTTAGAGAGCCTTTTTATGTCTCTATTTGGTTTTGTTCAGTGTGTGACTTGGGGTGGGCATTCTATGTTTTGTTTTCTATGTTTCTTTATTTTTATGTTTTGGCCGGGTATGGTTCTCAATCAGGGACAGCTGTCTATCATTGTCTCTGATTGGGAACCATACTTAGGTAGACCTTTTTCCCTCCTTTCAGTGTGGGTAGTTAACTTTGTTTGTGGCACTATAGCCCTGTAAGCTTCACGGTTGTTTCTTTCCGTTTGTTGTTTTGTTGGCGACATTTTAAATAAAAAGGAAAATGTACGCTCACCACGCTGCACTTTGGTCTTCCTTCAACGACGGCCGTGACAAAACATAATGCAGCATAATCGATCTTCACCTGGAGCAGTGCAACCACACCCCTCCAAGGCCCTCGTTATTTCAAACATGGTTAATTAAGCATTCAGTGACACTCCAGAATCACACTTCTTACGGTATACACCTTCATGCATTCGTAGCTTTTCTTCCTTACGTCTTTTACATTCATCACTTAGATTGTCAACTTTATGCACTGCTGCAAAAGCTCGTCCTAGAGCACCTGCTTTTTCTTTGTTTGAAACAGACATAACATTTTCCTCAGCCAACACAGGTATCTGTACTGTCTTTCCTTTCCCCATCATTCTCTTTAACATTTTCCACATATCCCCCAGTTGTTTCCCTTCCTAGAAGAACAGAATTCCCGCCTTGCACCTTTCTTTGCATTCTTAATGACTTTCCTAGCCAACACTCTCTTTGCTATCAAATGTAAAATTATTCTTCAAAGTTTTAAAAGCATTATCACAATTGATGGCCTTAGTACATGCTTCAGTCAACCAAGGAACTATCTTTAGTCTACCATTCCCCCCTCTTATTGGAATAGCCAATAAGGAAGCATCCAATATGACTGAATGCACAGATGCAGCACAGTCTTCTACCGACCTTTCCATTGACAATTTATGACCCTCCTTTTCACACAAAGTATAAAAAAGTTCTGAGTTTACTTTGTTAAAGCACCAATTTGAAACCAGTTCCCTTTTCTGAAACTTACGTCAAGATCTCTGTTGCACATGACCAGTGGCGACCCGCCATTCAGGGCAGATGGGGCAGTGAAAAGCTCTTACAATATTCAATGATTATATTTCTCAAAAACAGGTTATAGCTACATGTGCACCACCAAGTCAGAACAGTAGGCGAAATTAAGAGGTAAAAATAGACTAAATTATTAGGCAGAGACATATGGGCTACTAACAGCTTACTACACAACATACACTTAGTATTACTTTCTTAGCTATAGTATTTGTTTTTGTTGTACTGTATGTGTGTTTAAAGTTTGGTTTAATGTTGTGTTAGTGTATGTAAGTTGTTTTGTCTGAAACGTTGTTCCCCCTGCTGCTATTGGACCAGGTCTCTCTTGGAAAAGAGATGTTATTTCAATGAGAAAAACCTGTATAAAAATTTAAAAAATCCTGTTTTATTTATTTATGTCTTAATCGAAATGATGGATTGCCTCTTATCGGCTTGTTGTCCCCTTATGCCATAGTTTGTACATCTCAAATGTCAGTATAAACCAAATTTGTTTAAGCAAGTCAGCATATCAGCTATGTTTTTTTAAAAGGTAGTAAATGAGGCTGAATGAACTGGTAAGGTGTTGGGACTCTGCTGTTGGGACAGCTTTATGTAGGCCCTAACAGTTTGTGGGCACCGTTTGTCACCGTTATAGTGCAATTAATGTATTGTTTAGTGTTGTGTAGTGGCTTTGCTGGCATGCAGCCCACTTTTTTTTTTTTTGCCCCACCAAGATTTAGATACTAAAATCGCCACTGTAAGCTATGTTTTTTTTAAAGGCAGTAAATGAGGCTGAATGAATTGTTTCACTGCCAGACAAGGCTCCGCTGATAGCCAGGTGTAGCAGTGGTAAGGTGTTGGGACTCTGCTGTTGGGACAGCTTTATGTAGGCCATAACAGTTTGTGGGCACCATTTGTCACCGTTATAGTGCAGTTCATGTATTGTTTAGTGTTGTGTTGTGTAGTGGCTTTGCTGGCATGCATCCCACATTCTTTTGTTTGTTTGCCCCACCAAGATTTACGTGCTAAAATCACCATTGCACATGACTGGGAAATTATCACTACCTATTGTGGATTCTATCTTCACATCCCACTCACATATACCAGCAATGGAGGACACCAGCAATAGAGGACATGACGATGTACCTCTCATTCAATCTTCAACAACTGAACCATTGGAATTTGTGGTATTGCTGCCCCACAAGCTGTTATGAGCATAGACATTTCCACAACATATCTCCTTATCACTTGAACTGGATTTCGCAACCGTGTCTAATTTAGATACAGAAATGGGTTTACAAGGATTATAGTAATTCAACGACGTGATATTACCCCCTTCTCTACACATCTCCACCGCTCCACATTCATGCTCTTTGAAACCATGTATCACTCTATCTGCTACACCTTATTTGATAAATGTAGCACACCCACCACCCGGACCCTCTATTCCATCACCTCTCACAGAAATAAACCCAGGTACAATATAATCCAACTGAGGTTAAAACCATGTTTCTTGTATACACACCACGTCCAGTAAAACATGTATAAACTTCTTAAATTCTTGTCCATTGGCTATCAACTCCCGGTATGGGAGCGGCTTTTTGGGCTCCCGAGTGGCGCAGCGGTCTAAGGCACTGCATCTGTCCCTGGTTCAAATCCTTGGTTCAAATTGATTTTGGATTGGAGATGTTAAATATGAGTCTGGAAGGACTCATAGACAACGATAGACAGCTGCCTCTGATTGGGAACCATACCAGGCCAAACACATAGAAATACAAAACAAGGACAACATAGAACACCAGACATAGAATGCCCACCCAAACTCACGCCCTGTCCAACCAAAATAGAGACATAAAAAGGATCTCTAAGGTCAGGGCGTGACAGCAGAGGTGTATTTGGAGGGCAAGTTGGTCAGGATAATGTCTATGAGGGTGCCCATGTTTACGGATTTAGGGTTGTACCTGGTGGGTTCCTTGATGATTTGTGTGAGATTGAGGGCATCTAGCTTAGATTGTAGGACTGCCGGGGTGTTAAGCATAACCCAGTTTAGGTCACCTAACAGAACGAACTCTGAAGCTAGATGGGGGGCGATCAATTCATTCTAGGGCAAAGCTGGGAGCGGAGGGGGGTCGATAACAGGCGGCAACATTGAGACTTATTTATCTCTCGGGAGAGACTTATTTCCGGAGAGATTAATTTTTTAAATAAATTTTATTTTTTTAAATATTTTTTATTAACCCCCTTTTCGTGGTATCCAATTGGTAGTAGTTACTGTCTTGTCTCATCGCTACAACTCCCGTACGGGCTCGGGAGAGACGAAGGTCGAGAGCTATGCGTCCTCCGAAACACAACCCAACCAAGCCGCACTGCTTCTTAACACTGCGCGCATCCAGCCCGGAAGCCAGCAGCACCAATGTGTCGGAGGAAACACCGTACACCTAGCGACCTGGTCAGCATGCACTGCGGCAAGCCACAGGAGTCGCTAGTGTGCGATGAGACAAGGATATCCCTACCTCCCTAACCCGGACGACGCTAGGCCAATTGTGCGTCGCCCCATGGACCTCTCGGTCGCGACAGAGACTGTACTCGAACCCAGAGTAGCACAGCTAGCACTGCAATGGCGCCTTAGACCACTGCGCCACCCAGGAGGCCCTATTTTTTTAATTAGAAGTTTGAACTGTTTGGGCATACACCTGGAAAGTATGACAGAACTTTGCAGGCTATCTCTGCAGTAGATTGCAACTCCTCCCCCTTTGGCAGTTCTATCTTGACGGAAAATGTTGTAGTTAGGTATGTAAATCTCAGAATTTTTGGTGGCCTTCCTAAGCCATGATTCAGACACGGCAAGGACATCACGGTTGGCGGAGTGTGCTGAAGCAGTGAGTAAAACAAACTTAGGGAGGAGGCTTCTGATGTTAACATGCATGAAACCAAGGCTTTTTCGATCACAGAAGTTAACAAATGAAGGTGCCTGGGGACACGCAGGGCCTGGGTTTACCTCCACATCACCCGAGGAACAGAGGAGGAGTAGGATGAGGGTACGGCTAAAGGCTATCAAAACTGGTCGTCTAGAGCGTTGGGGACAAAGAATAAAAGGAGCAAATTTCTGGGTGTGGTAGAATAGATTTAGGGCATAATGTGCAGACAGGGGTATGGTGGGGTGCGGGTACAGCAGAGGTAAGCCCAGGCACTGAGTGATGATAAGAGAGGTTGCATCTCTGGACATGCCTGTTATAATGGGTGCGGTCACCGCATGTGTGGGAGGTGGGACATTTCATTTGTTCTTTATTGTTTTGTTTTGTGAGTTTCTCTTTATTATAACTACGTGGAACTCTATGCACGCTGCGCCTTGGTCTCATCATTACGACGAACGTGACAAGTGGCTAACAATGACTAAATAGCATGTGGCTAATTAGATGGTTAGCTGCTGATGGCTAGCTTCTGATGGCTAGGTGGTTCTGGCTATAAAGTCAACCGCAAAAAATTGCGGTTCCATATCGTATTGGGTGAGGCAGGTTACCGGAAGGTATAATTGATTTAAAATGGAAAAGAGTTTGTAAATAAAATGTAAATATATACAAAAAAGGACGAAAAATACAAAAGTACACGAGAGGACGAACAAAACATGTCTGCACTGCTACGCCATCTTGGAATGTATGAGCATTTATGTACAAGCATTTATGCTCGCATATCACAATAACAATCGGCTGAGGTTCCACTGGCGTCCTCGGCGCGGCCACTATCTGCCGATATGTTGTATCTGGAGTATTTTGAACACTAGGTTCATTATTCCCTTTCCGAACAGCCTCAGCATAGGATACATTGTTAGTAAATTTGTACCGCTGCGCTTCCATGGCTTTGAGTTGTACGTCACATCCTCCATATACTGCATGTTCTCTGTCCAGTTACAACATTTAACTTTAGCATCAGTCCCACATTTCCCATACTAGTGATCCCCAACACACTTTGCACATTGTCACGCCCTGACCTTAGAGAGCCTTTTTATTTCTCTATTTGGTTAGGTCAGGGTGTGATTTGGGTGAGCATTCTAGTTTTTCTATTTCTTTGTTGGCCGGGTATGGTTCCCAATCAGAGGCAGCTGTCTATCGTTGTCTCTGATTGGGGATCATACGTAGGCAGCTTTTTTCCAACTTTAGTTTGTGGGATCTTGTTTTTGTATAGTTACTGTGTAGCCTGCAGAACGTTACTTTCGTTTATATATATATATTTTTTTGGTGTGCATCTAATAAAGAAAGATGTACGCTTACTACGCTGCGCCTTGGTCTCCTCATTCCGACGACGAGCGTAACAGAAGATCCCACCACAAATGGACCAAGCAGCGTGGCCAGGAGGAGCAGACATCCTGGACATGGGAGGATATCTTGGACGGTAAGGGATCCTGGACGCGGGAGGAGATCCTGGTCGGAAAGGATCGCCTTCCATTGGAGCAGAGGGAGGAACAACGACGACACCGGGGTTCGCGACCACGAAGGAAGCCCGAGAGGCAGCCCCCCCAAAAAATGTTTGGGGGGCACACGGGGTGGTTGGCGGAGCCAGGTTTCAGACCAGAGCCAACTCCCCGCACTCGCTTTAAGGAGCGTGTGACCGTTCAGGCACCATGTTATGTGGTGATACGCACTGTGTCTCCAGTGCGCATTCACAGCCCAGTGCGTCCTGTGCCAGTGCCCCGCACTTGCCGGGCTAAAGTGAGCATCCAGCCAGGACGGGTTGTGCCAGCTCTACGCTCCAGACCTCCAGTGCGCCTCCACGGTCCAGTACGTCCTGTGCCTGCTCCACGCACCAAGCCTCCAGTGATGATCCATGGCCCGAAGCCTCCAGTGATGATCCTGGTTGAAGACCTTCAGTGCATGACATTGGCATGAAGCCTCCAGTGATGATCGCATGGCCGCGGAGCCTCCAGTGACGATCCATGGCCGGAGCCTCCAGCGCAGGTCTGCAGTCCAGAGCCTCAGCGACGGTCTGCATTCCAGAATCTTCAATGACGGTCTGCAGTCCAGAGTCTCCAGCGAAGGTCTGCAGTCCAGAGTCTCCAGCGACGGTCTGCAGTCCAGAGTCTCCAGCGACGGTCTGCAGTCCAGAGTCTCCAGCGACGGTCTGCAGTCCAGAGTCTCCAGGGACGGTCTGCAGTCCAGACTCTCAGCGACGGTCGGCAGTCCAGAGTCTCCAGCGACGGTCGGCAGTCCAGAGCTCCAGCGACGGCCGGCCGGTCCAGAGCCTCCAGCGACGGTCGGCAGTCCAGAGCCTCCAGCGACGGTCGGCGGTCCAGAGCCTCCAGCGGGGGTTCCCAGTCCAGAGCCTCCTGCGACGAACCACGGTCCGGAGCCTCCAACGACGAGCCACGGTCCGGAGCCCCAGGCAACGATCCACGGTCCAGAGCCCCCGGCGACGATCTACGGTCCGGTTCCTTCGGCGACGATCTACGGTCCGGTTCCTCCGGCGACGATCCACGGTCCGGAGCCTCCGGCGACGATCCACGGTCCGGAGCCTCCGGCGACGATCCACAGTCCGGTTCCACGGAAGCGGAGGGATCAGTGAGCGGAGCGGGGTCTACGTCCCGAACCGGAGCCGCCACCGAGGCTAGATGCCTACCCGGACCCTCCCCTATAGAGTCAGGTTTTGCAGCCAGAGTCCACACCTTTGGGGGGAGGGGGGGGAGGGGGGGGTACTGTCACACCCTGACCTTAGAGAGCCTTTTTATTTCTCTATTTGGTTAGATTTGGGTGGGCATTCTAGTTTTCTATTTCTTTGTTGGCCAGGTATGGTTCCCAATCAGAGGCAGCTGTCTATCGTTGTCTCTGATTGGGGATCATACTTAGGCAGCTTTTTCCACCTTTAGTTTGTGGGATCTTGTTTTTCTATAGTTACTGTGTAGCCTGCAGAACGTTACGTTCGTTTATATATATTTTTTGGGTGTGCATCTAATAAAGAAGGATGTACGCTTACCACGCTGCACCTTGGTCTCCTCATTCCGACGACGAGCGTAACACACATCTCATTTTACCTTTGCACACATTAGCAACATGCCCCATCCGTTGGCACTTGAAGCACAGAAGTAGAGGTGGCACGTACTCTTAAACTTTTTCAGCCTGGGACCCAAATTAGAAATGTTTTTCCTGGGACCCAAGCTTAGGAAAATACGCAACTATACGTACACTACTGTTCAAACGTTTGGGGCCACTTAGAAATGTCCTTGTTATTGAAAGAAAAGCAAAAAAAATTGTCCATTAAAATAAAAATGGCACTTTAAGTTAGCTAATCCAAGTTTATAATTTTAAAATGCTAATTGATCATTAGAAAACCCTTTTGCAATTATGTTAGCACAGCTGAATAGTGTTGTCCTGATTAAAGAAGCAATACAACTGGCCTTCTTTAGACTAGTTGATTATCTGGAGCATCAGCATTTGTGGTTTCGATTACAGGCTCAAAATGGCCAGAAACAAAGAACTTCCTTCTGAAACTCATCAGTCTATTCTTGTTCTGAGAAATGAAGGCTATTCCATGCGAGAAATTGCCAAGAAACTGAAGATCTCGTACAACGCTGTGTACTACTCCCTTCACAGAACAGCAGAAACTGGCTCTAACTAGAATAGAAAGAGGAATGGGAGGCCCCGGTGCACAACTGAGCAAGAGGACAAGTAAATTAGAGTGTCTAGTTTGAGAAACAGACACCTCACAAGTCCTCAACTGGCAGCTTCATTAAATAGTACCCACAAAACACCAGCCTCAACGTCAACAGTGAAGAGGCGACTCCGGGATGCTGGCCTTAGTTAGTATGATAAAAATGTGAAAAGTTAACCTAGGGTCCATACAAATAATATAGTTTACCACCATCTTCACTGGTCTGACAAAATACAGGTGGGAAAAAAACAATTAAGAAGAGAATGTATTTTTACTTTAATCTGGTTTTAGATCTGCAAAGGTGTAGGGAAGAAATAAACAGATTAAGTCTAAATTAGATATTAATAAACAAATGAAACAACTGACTATGAAAACATAATTTAATAAGTATTCCAAGTACAGGAAAGAACATGACAGGTATGTGTTTAAAAATGTTTTTTTTTTAATTCACTATTGAAAGAGGTGTGCATGTGCGTGTAAAAATACAAAAATGTATGTGTAGCCTGTAATCTGTAAGAGAACAACAAGAGCATGTATTTTTGGCACAACTGCAGACAGATACAGGGACTTCTCATAAAGCCTATGAGGGGAACTTCAGACATGGCCATAAAGAGAGAGAGGGCAGGGCACTGGAGATCTGAGGTACAGAGAGGAGTGGAGGAGAGGTGTGTGTGTCTGAAAAAAGTGAATGTGTAGCCACAATACAGGTTAACAGACATTTCACCTTAAGTCTTGTAAAAGAACAAGAGCATCTGAATTCTCCGGTGTGTCAGTTTCAATTCAGTCAATTTTCATGCAATCTATGTACAACTAATAATGAATGCTATCCTAAGTATTGAGAAACTATTTACTTTATGAATTCCATTAATTGTATACTAAAAAAGCCTACAAACAAGGACATAGTAAGTGGAATAAGGACAGTTGGAAAATCTCAATTGAGGACAGTTGGAAAACCTCAGTTGCATTTCCTTGATTCCTTGCGTCCTCTCTCCTCACCTCCCACTCAAAACCCATTGGAGGAGAAGGTCTTCCTGTCCTTCCTGTGAGCTGGTCGGCTAAATTGACTCTATCTCGGGAAGGGAAAAGAAAAACAACACATACAAGCATTACATAATATAACACCATAAAAGGTGAGATTTATGTTAACTACATACTGCTTGTATGGTGTAGTTGGTGGCATAAATATTGGAACAGTGCAGTAAAGTTGGTCATTCTTGCTGTTTACTCATGGAATTTGTATTTCAGATCAAAAGATGAATATGACAGGCAAATATTTAGACAGCAAACTATTGTTTTAGTATATTTTCTAACCCAGAAAGAACAGCTATACATTTCCCTCATATGAATACTTTGATCTGAAATACCAATTAGCCTACATGAGTATACTGTAAAAATGACCTACTTTGACCTACTTCCCTGTCGCAATACTTATGGCACTACCTGTGTTGTGGAGAAAAAAAACGTACCATTGAACTCTGCATCGAAAAGCAGCTGATGAATTTTAACCTTGACTGCTGCTTGTCTTTGCTGAGGCAGCCTCTTCAGGGTTGGCACCAGGCTCATGGCAAAGAGGGTCTCCTCATCCTCCTTCCTGTGAGCATCAGGTTGGGCTGCATCCCTCTCGACGGCTTGGAGGAGCCTGCTGAAATGAGTTGAGTGGATCTGGGGGCTGGTACCTCCGATGACGCCTGGTGTGACGTTGTTCCTCTTCATTTCTCCATGTTTCTCTCCCCGTTTGTCTCTGTAACAGTATAACTTTAAACCTTCCCCTCGCCCATACCCGGGTGTGAACCAGGGACCTTCTGCACACATCAACAACAGTCACCCAAGAAGCGTCGTTACCCATCGCTCCACAAAGGCCGCGGCCCTTGCAGAGCAAGGGGAAACCCTACTTCAAGTCTCAGAGCAAGTGAAGTAACCGATTGAAACGCTATTAGCGCGTACCCGCTAACTAGCTAGCCATTTCACATCCGTTACATCTCCACGGCCACATCCTGTTCAAGGTCCTCAGTGGTCACTTCCTTGAGGGTCATAATAATCTCAAGTAGTCCTAGATCTAGAGGTTCTTCCTCCATTTCATCATCTTCCATGGCTGCACCGGTGGTGGTCATACTTGTGGACGTTGTAGAGGATCTCGCTGCACCGGTTTGGGGTGGTGGTCTCACTTGTAAATGACGTAGAGGGTCTTGATGCACCGGTGGCGCCCACACTTGTGGATGAAGTAAAGGGTCTGGCTGTAAAATTGCCACCCGTTGCCCTAGGCACAATAAAAAGATCCAGAAAAGAAAGAATGTGACAGAAGCGCCAAGGCTGCTGACCCGAAGCTGCTGACCCTGACCTCTTCTTCTCTTTCTCTGCCCTTCTCTCTCTCTGATACCTGTCCCCGAGTCCTCTCCACTTCCTCCTACAGTCTTCTTCTACATAGACATGAACATGATAAGCCAAACCATCACCTTGCATTACTATAGTTATTAGATAGCTATCATGGACATGTCACCTACTGTACAGACAGACACACACACACACAGTTATCTGACCAAATTATCAGGGGTACAGTAGTATCTACCATCATTTCTATTACTATTTATCTGACATACACACCCACACACTTTCAAACATGATTATTTGGGCAAGTTATCAGGGGTAGTAACTAGCATAATTATATTACTATTTCTTTCACACACACCTCATTGGTTAGGTTAGCAAGCGAGGTATCTAGCACAAGCTCACTACTTAACTGACCTGGCAATCCTACTATCGTGGACACCTGTCTCCAAGCAGCATTTTGTGTGTTTATGTCCCTGTAGCTGTCAGCAGTTGTGTCAAAAAGACACGGTTTTGAGGATACTGCGAGAAGGATTCTCTCCTCCATGTGTCCATCCGCATGCGACCGTCTGCAAAAGATACATGCATCAGTTTAGTTGTCTAGCTAAGCAAAATGTTATGCAGTGTTGATGCAACGCTGCATAACTTGGCCAAATCCATTCCAGTAATTAATTAAATAATTATACATTTACTCTGACACGTCGCGACCCATACTGTTGGCTGCTTTAGCTAACCGGATAACTGAGTAGTGATCCTAGCTGCACTCGGCAGGTTCCCCTCAATGTGTAACAGTACAGTTGTAGTGTCCACTTGACCGCCACTTTTTTTTGCTTTTCATCCTTTTCGTTTCAATAACTTTTCCTCCTTTCAGGGAAGCCTTAACGTCTTCCATGGTCATTTCCACTGGCATCCCAGCAATTACTCCTCTCAGTTTAGACATAACATCATGAATGTGACATTTCACCCGACCCCAATATAGTGAGTATATATATTGTTTTACTATTTGCAATGATCAGGACCTTCCCATAACCCAGTGGTTTGGCATCCCTAATCACCCCAATCTTTTTCCTAATTGATTTTGTGAAATGCAACGGATGAAAGTACTTACTTGCTGGTTCTGGGAACACTATCATAACTTTATAACGTTCTACTCCAACCTCTTTGTCTAGAGTGGTCCTTTACAGGTCTACTCTCAACACTACTCATTGTTTCCCCAGCAGTATTCATCCCTCCATCACCCTCATTTGTAAATGTCTGATCACTACTGGTTTTATCATCATTATCATCATCAATTGCCCTAACGCTACCATCTGAACTATACGAAATGCCGACCTCAGTCACAGTACAGTTGTTCCAAATCCGCCAAAAACAAAGATACAGCTCGTTGCCGGTGTCGTCCGAAAGACCATCCAGGCGTCGCTTACGGAGCGCTCTCCGACGTTATTTGTTTAACTTAGGGCAAGGAAATTGGCTTGTTCCAGTAGTAATGAGTAGAGTTGTAGTGACGTTTTGGGACTTAGAGATTCAGTATCTCTATGGCTTTGAATGCTTCAAAGTAAAAAAATAAGAAAAAAATTATTTAATATATTGTTTAAATAAATAATTAAAAAAAAAGTAGAGTTGTAGTTGGGGGCAGGTAGGCTACTTGTTTCAAAAGTTAGAGAGGGCTGTGAGTTATTGTTCAGGAGAGGGACTGTAAGGGTTTTCTACAAGGACCTTGAGCATTCCCTTCAGTGGCAAACTATTGTTGGGGGAGGGGTCTATAAATGTGTCATAAATGTGAGGATTATTCCATTGACATTTTGTGTGTCTCAATCCTAAATGTCATGAGGTGTTACTCAATTTAAATGAAGGGAAGTTACATTGTGAGAAACATGATTAATCATATCACCTTTGTAAATTATTTTAAAGGGTTAATGACCTTAGGTTTGAGCATCTGTGGTCTCCATTTCAGAAAATCCAAATTGACCTAAAATGTATCATTGGTGTTACTACTCTGACAAGTGGCACAATATTATCATAATGGTAAAACCTATTTAAAGTATTTAAGCTGCCATAGTAGTTGATTTAGAATGAGAAGAAGTACACAAATGCATTTCAGTAAATACAAATAGAGAAAATGGAAGTACATGTTTTCCAAACTCAATGGATTACTTTACAATAATGGATTAATTCAGTAACCAAACATTTCATTAAGTCATTCATGGTTACAGGTTCCTGTAAATCCATATATCAAGGTAGTCTATGCCCCGCCCATACATGTGCAGGTAAGGTCAGGTAAAAAGGGTGAGAACAGGCAAGTCTCCTTTGACAATCGTGTGGTTGAAGAAGGATATGCTAGCACTGCTGCTGCTGCTGCACTAAAGTCATCTGGAACGGCTTTGACAGAAATCTTGGGATTATTGTTGATTTGAATATTAGATTGGCTAGATTAAATTAAGGATATAGACAAGGTGAACATTTTCAACCATGAACAGATTTCGAAAGTGGTTTCACAAACCTAAGGTAAGTGTCTTTTTATTTTATTTAACCATGCAAGTCAGTTTAGAACAAATTCCTATTTACAATGACAGCCTACAGTGGAACAGTGGGTTATCTGCCTTGTTCAGGGGCAGAACAACTGATTTTTACCTTCTAAGCTCAGGGATTCAATCCAGCAACCTTTTGGTTACTGGTCCAATGCTCTAACTACTAGGCTACCTGCCACCCATCACAATCTTTTGGCCCTATCAAATGTCTTACTCTTTTTTGGAAGATTTTATTCAAATCTAATCATTCATAACCCTTGATTATTTGAGGTATTTTAAGAACAAAATATATTCTTGCATTTCCTAGCAGTTTCTTTGTCTTTTTTTGTGAGAAACACATTTCCCATTATTTAAAAAAATGGAGCAGCAATAATCTTATAAACATTAGCATTACTATTCCATGTAGAATATCCTGTATTTGAGTCAGACATGCTAGCAGTATTTTTTTTAAACTTCAAACCAGTGGGATGTCCATGTTTCCTCTGTAAACACGGACATATAAACTGCTGCGCAGCTAATTACAGTAAGGGCTCCTTTGTTGGTGGCTGCTGTGGCTTTGTAATAGAGACACAGCTTATCACCTCGTTCAATAGCTCTGCTTCTTGGCTTTTTTCAGCTAGCCACAAGTCATACCCCAGGGGCATTGTTCTCTCTCATTTGTTGAGCTCCTTTTGTTTGTCCAAAGTGTAGAGTCTTACAGAAAAAATATGTACTGTTACTCCCTCCTCAGTCCTTTTACCGTAAAAAATTTGATTAGTCTATTCAGTCTTTAATTTCTTAATGTTACACTATTTGTTTGCCTGAAGAAATCGGACCAACAATTGCTTGCCCAGTTCTACTGTGCTGATGAAGAGCTGAGCAAAGTGGCTGCCAAGCTCAACAGCCTGAATGGCAAGAACGAACCCCAACGCTGTGCCCTGCTGGTCAGCCAGTTCCGCTCATGCCAGGTAAAGAAAGGATGTATCCCAAATGGAACCCTATTCCCTATTTGGTGCACTACTTTTGACCAGAGCCCTAAAGGCCCTGGTCAAATGTAGTGCACTACTAAGGGAATAGGGTGCCATTTTGGATACTGACAAGTGAATCATCATCACTTCCTCTTATTGTAATGATAAAAGCATCAGTAGTGACCTTTAAGATAATGATTCACAAACTGTAAAATAGTATGTGCTATCTTCAATGGGATTTCAATTCCTCTTCTTGGATTTACAACAGGACAATGTGCTGAGCATCCTCAACCAGATCATGAATGAGTGTATCCCAGGCGAGAGAGCCAACCGAGACTTCTATGTCAAGTTCCCAGAGGAGATCCAACAAGAGAACCTGGAAGGCCAGCTGTGGTTTGGAGCTGAGGTACCTGCTAGCACAATCTTATCTTGACACTTCAGAAGTTCATGTTTCGGCGACAGCATAATAGAACAATTGCTGGTCATAGCGATTTTAGCTATCATCTTTGAAAAGCTGACTATGTAGAATAACACATTTATGTTATCTCCCTAGTGTTTGGCTGCTGGCTCCATCATCATGAACCAGGAGGCTGAGAGCGAGGCAATGCGTCCCCTAGCAAAGAAACTGACTCGCTGCATAGATGAAGTACGGAACATCGCCCGTGACCAGGCTCTTCGCAATCGGAACATCTATACAGAGCTACTGTGCCAGGCCTTGAGAAAATTTGACAACCTGTTTGCAGGTTTCGAGTTCAGGTGAGACGGTGAAAATTATATTTTACTCCCACAGGAAAAGTGGGTTTCATAGCGTAACACACTCACTCTATTTTTCCTTCTGTACCTCAGCTATGTTTCAGCCATGGTACCAGTCAAGTCCTTTAAACAGTATGACATCCAACAGGATGTCACTGTGCTGTTCTGTGAGACAGTGTCCAGGTGAGAATGTATACATAGTTCTCACCTATATATGCTTCCTATCAGATAATTGTTTTATTAATCTACTAATAAATGTTACTAAGTCACTTTTCCCCTCATGGATTCTGTTAGGGCACTAAAACGGGGATATATCACTCAAGACATGATCGATGACTATGAGCCTGCACTCATGTTTACAATCCCACGATTAGCTATAGTGTGGTGAGTGTTCTGAAAACACTCTCCAGTAAATACCTTTTCAATTGTCATTTTTATTGTACAGTATTTGAACAATCTACGTCACTACAAATTCTCAAACCAAATGCCATATGTCTGTCTAGTGGTCTAATGGTGTTTCCTGATGGCCCCATGAAGCTGGATGGTGAGTTGGAGGACATGTCTGAGTTATTCAGGCCCTTCCACTCTTTACTGAAGAAAATTAGGTACAGTACCTCCATTTCAAAGCCCAGTTTTAACAATAGCGTTATTCTTGATGAGGTATTTCCAAAAATCAACATTTTGGTATATGAACAGGACTCTCCTGCGCACGCTCAAGGAAGAAGAGCTTCATTCGTTGGAACGCAACCTCTGTGTCACTCATGAAGAGGGTTTGGTTGCCCGCCGCTGTTCTTCAGCCATACCACATTCAGCCATCACTCTGGCCCAGCAACTGGAGCATACCATGCATGGGAAGCAGGGGGCAAAGTCCCAGTCAAATGTTCCTCCTCAGGCATGTGTTGTGATGGAGGAGGACAAGGAGGACAACCCTTCCCTCCTGCAAGCTGAACCTGGCCGTTTAGAGTGGGACCCAGAGATTGAGCTGTCATCCTCCATGCAGGCTGACATCACGGAGATGGAGCTGCTCAGCATGATGTTCTACCAGGCGGGAGATGAGATGTCCAGCTTTCTGTCCCCAACATCTAGCCAGACTTCATCTCCTTACCCCCAGAGGAGGGGGGCTGCCAGCCTCACCCCCAGCCCCATGGCCTCTCCTCTCAGGCTCCGCAGGGCTGGGAGCAGAGTGTCGTCTGGTGGTTGGTCGTCTGGTGGGTCAAGTGTAGACAAAGAGGAGAGTGTCTTCTACATGGATGACTTGGACGGGACACAGAAGCAAGGCTATTCCCTTCCTAACTCCCCATATCTGAATATGAGGCGGAACATGTCTTGCCCTTCTTCACAGTGGACCAGCTTGTCCAGGAAGTGTGCGGAGGCAGCCCTCCAGCGCAGCAAGAACTGGCCCAGCAGTAGCAGGCTCTCGAACCCAGACCCTGGGGCTCTCTCTGTCCCCCCCATCTACCTGAATGGGGAGGGGTTGAGCCAGAATGTGAGCCAGGATGTTTTAGAGATGTCAGAGCTGATTGCACTGAGGATGAAGGGGATGAAACTCTCTGCAACTGTGATCAATCCCCCATCTCCCAACCTGTCTACCTGGACTGAGAAGGTGAAAGAGGAAAAAGATGACGATGAAGATGACGACGAAGAGGATTCACAGCTGCAGTCTCTGAATGAAGGGGCCACATACTGCCAGATCAGCCCCTGTATCTGCCTCCAGTGCCCCAGTCTGCATATATTCCCACCAGACCATGACACCTATGGCTGCCTGACTCCCCAAACCCAAGGTCCCCCCTTATCTGCTGTTAGAAGCCCAGCTCTGAGCCCCAGGGAACAGGGGAATGAGAGGAGCCATGTGCTGGGCCCACGGTTCTCTTCACTACGGGCCAAGGGTCAACAGAGAGATGGTGTTCCAGCATCTGTTGCCTGCCCCAGCCTGACCCAGTGGAGAACCAATGGAGATGGGAAGGCTGAACAGAGAGTGGTAGAGGCAGAGCCAGAGGAATACACCCTGTCTCAGTTCAGGTAAGTGCTAACCTCATACTTGCTCTAGTTTGAATGACGTAACCCAAAAGTTGATAAATTATACTACTATTACACTACTATAAACCAGCAGATTATACTATTTTCTCTAGTGGCACTTTATAAATGACTGAATTTTTATAATACATGACAATAACAGTTTTAGCCTAGTTTTCAATGACTGAGCAGAACCTAATGTTCCCTATGTCCCTTACTTCTCTCAGCTATCAACCCAGCAGTAATAACACAGAGGGGTTTGAGCATCCTGACATCCAGTTGGCCTGCCACAATATCCGATCCCGTTTCAATAGCAGCGGTGACCTCCTTCACCGTCTGTTTGTATGCATCTCAGGTACAGTAGGTCCTCATTGTCTTTCGCTTTGTCAATATTGTAAAACATTTGCTAATTTTTTCCCCTTTAGATCCTCGTTATTAGCCACAAATGTTTTATTTTTCACAAAAAAAACAAGTTTGACAGGCCCACTACGCAAAAAATTAGCGATGAGCTATTAGTGCTTTTTGAGGTCGTTTTGGTTTCGGTTCAATAATTAAAAAAATTATCACGGTTTTCAACGCACAATGCATTATGTGGGTTGAATGCTGTAACAACACTGAATAAAAACAATTAATAAAAGTCCCATGATGGTAGTGACTGTCCATTTATTAACCATAATGTATTCACATTACTTTACTTTCATAAAATATTTCAGTTGTTGTGTATATTACATTTATTTTATTTGATGACTTTATTATTTCATTCCAAGTCATCATCTTTATAGAGCTTCTACCTATGCTGTCTAACAACTCCCTACTACATCGCACAGTTTGGGCTTGATCTGATTTATCTCTAGAGAAACTGCGCATCGGGCAGAAAAAAACTGAACGAAATGGCATTCAAATAATTTAACCAATATTTCGGTTAATCGCTCAGCACTACTAAAAATGGACCAGCCCATCTGTCAATTGCCCGAAATGCCAGATGGCCAGTCTGCCCCTGTATTATGTCATACAGTATCTGGATATGCCTATCCCTCTGTTTGACATAGCTCTTACATCATAAGACTGAGGGGACAAGTGATCTTAGTCTCTGATAATGTATCAACTCTAACCAGGTGTTGCAGACCAGCTACAAAGCAACTACTCTAGTGACCTAAGAACCATATTGAAGACACTCTTCCAGATAATGACGACTAAGACAGTTCTTGCAGAAGAAGACAAGCAAAGGAAAGGTACTACAGTGCTTGGGCATATAATGTGACATAACCATGACACGAGAGATTCTACACTGCAAAAGTTCAATCTAAGCATGCTTAAATATCTTATATTGAGTGATAACTCACTTTAAAAAAAAATCTTACCAAGCTAAATCATCTAACATCATTGGCAGAAATGTTTTCTTATTTTAATCTAAAAGGGCTTTTCTCTTATTTTAAGAAATGTTACCTTAATCATATTATTTGCAGTGTCCGTAGACCACAGGTTGGTGAAACATATGTTGTGGACAGGCTCGTGGTAATGGCTGGAGCAGAATAGGTGGAATGGTATCAAATACATCCAACAGATAGGTTCCATGTGTTTAATGTCATTCCATTTGCGCCGTTCCAACCATTATTATGAGCTGTCCTCCCCTCAGCAGCCTTCTGTGACGTAGATGCATCCAAAATCTCTCGACTCCCAGTTCAATATGGTCTGTGTCCTGTCTCACCAGCATCCTTAGGCCTGAGTAACAAGGCTCTGGAAGACTGTGCCTTGTGTATGGAGTGGCTGTCCTCCTCCCCATCGATGGAGCAAGATGTCCAATGTGAAGGTGATGTCTCCTTTTGGTCTTGTCATTTTAACTGTCCCTATTATAATTTTCTAACCATACATCAACAACCTCAATCACATGTAGCGCTCCCAAACTGGGTTCCTGATGAGGCCTGTAGTGTCTGCACAGCATGTAACGCCCCCTTCACCTTAATACGCAAGAAGCACCACTGCAGGAGCTGTGGCAAGGTACCTGTAAATACCCAGACAAGGGTACCATATAATCACCACTCAACAGTCTCACTTCCAGCCATACAAACATAGTCACACACAGACTTGTGAATAATTTTGAAATGTATGTCGTCTCAGATCTTCTGTTCTCACTGCTCTGCCCGCTCAGCGCCTCTACCGCGGTACGGCCAGGTCAAGGCTGTGAGGGTATGCACCCACTGCTACATGTTTCACGTCACGCCATTCTGCCCCTGGAACAGCAACTGACTCAACCCTGGCCCTTATTATTCTATCAATCCAACTGTTTAAGGTAGTTTACTAGCTTATCAATTAAATAGGCATTCACAATGTGGTACCTGTTTGTGTCTTTTAGATGTTGAAACATTTTGATACTCTTACTATTACACATGTGGAGGACCTTCAATCATTTGTATTGAATAATATTTTATATTGAGTGTTTTTCTTTCTACATCATCACAACTGGGCACTGATATGAGTGAAACCTCTCAGAATGTTTATTACTTTAAGACGAGACAGATATTTTATTCTGCTTCAATCCTTGAGTTGTAGCCACACCATCTGATTTCACACACATATACAAGAACAAGGGTGCTTTCTCACACTACTTAGGAGTGGTTGACAATGTCAAACTGAGTGAGAGGGATCATTAGATAACAATACCATTTCATTCAGCGAGCAGTGCTTTCTTTAACCACAAGTTCACGAAGATACAATATAACTGTTGTGTTGCACAATATCCACTAATTTGAATTGTTAGGCAGCTGGGCACGTACAGCTTAACTTTCTTCCGTCCTACTTTTACATTGTCAGCAACCTGGTTGGACAATTCATTGTACTCAAAAAACACATCAAGCATCTCCACTAGAAGATCCATCAGACAGAATTACCATTAAAAGTAACAGTGAGCAATTAGCCCTCTCAGATAAATTTTCTTCCCCCAAAAACAACTATTTCAATCATGAATAACATCTGAAAGATAAGAGCTGTAAAAAAAGAAAAAGCACATTCAAAGACTTCCAAGCATTTCAAACAGAACTGATTTTGTCAACTCAAGCAGGACAGAACAAGCCCTCCCCCCAGTGTCCCCAATGTAAAGGTTCAGACAGTCAAGGGAGACTTGACACAGAACGGCTGACTGAAAAAACAACCACCCCATTACAAAAGCCCTTGGTACAACAGCAGTGCAAACCATTAGCTTTCTTTAACTAAACCACTTATAGGACTACCCTGGAGGACACAAGACACATCACAGTAGCCTCTTAAAATAACATATTTCAAATTTGCTCACAAAATATCTGTATTGTATATGAGAGGATCTTGTCATCCAAGCCAGCTAGTGGCATGCTTATTTTTTGTTTAGATCGAGGACACAGGAGCGTTTCCCAAGGCAGAGGAAGTGTGGTCAGTGGCAGGGACATCCAGCCTGGCCTCACAGCAAGCTGTTTGCAGACCAAGCCTTCATTACACCACAATGCAGTCCCACTGACCTGAGCAACTGCTTCAGAGACCTGGGATGGAAAAACAGAGCAGGCTGTTAACGAACACTTGCCCCAGACTCCATGTCTAAGATAACACAAAGAACAATAAGATACATCGACATGCTTCAGTCTGTGGATGGCAGATGCATTTCATTACCTACTAATCTTCTTAAACGTCAGCACTACAGAGATGGAAAGGAGATCTTGTCAACTTGATTCATCTTAATGTGATTATCAAGGATTTGGAAGATCTCCTGAATGTTGGGTACGTATCCTGACTGCAGCTTGGACCAGATTGGTACATCTAAAAGGGAGTGTAGAAAAGATAGGAGACAAAGATGTTTACATATAATTTAACTGAATTTCATCATCACTGAATTAGTTGTGTACATCCATGCAAAGTGAAGACAGTGTTTTCAGTGACCCCATTCAACTCACCATTTAGTGTGATTTCAAATGCACCGGTGGACAAGAAGTGGGTCTCCAACATGTTACTGAGGAAGAATGTCATCAGGCACGAGAATATCTGGAAGACAAACAAGTGTGTTTAGTCAAAATCTATTTTAGTTGAAACCGTAAAACCTCACCTTATTTTCTTGAGTCCACGTCCATGCTCTGGGAGTCTCCAGTCCAAGCATAGCGAAGGGATTTTGTCCACTGACAACCAGGGCAATGGCAAGAAGTTTGAAGTAGGAAAATACATTTCCGAGATATCTGGTGGAGGGCAAAAACAGTGGTGATCAGAACACCAAATAAACACCAAAATAAATATGTTGGCTACATGGCAATGACGTGCCATCTTACTTGTTGATGGTTGTGGGAGGGTAATTTTCCCCTTCTATGCGGATGTCCGGGTACAACTGGCTGATAGACCGGGAGTACTCCTGGAACACCTTGTTATACCCTCAGGAGATGCTGTAACACAGAAACTGGTTAGAAATTTGTGTATTTGACATAAATTAGGTACCTTTGACGTTATATTTAGGGGCTCCCGAGTGGGGCAGCGGTCTAAGGCACTGCATCTCAGCGCTTGAGGCGTCAATACAGACAACCTGGTTCGATTCCAGGCTGTATCACAACCAGCCGTGTTTGGGAGGCCAAGGGCAGTGCACAATTGGCCCAGGTTTGGCCGGTGTAGGCCGTCATTGTAAATAAGAATTTGTTCTTAACTGATTTGCCTAGTTAAATAAAGGTTACATTAAACAAATAAAAATAATACTGTGCCACCAAATTCCAGACTACCAGCCTGCATATAGTTAGTTACTTCAGGTAATATGGCTGTTCTTTCATTCTATATTAAGAGCCAAAAAGGCTGTATATAGCGAGGAGGATTAGCGAGCAAGCTCAGCTAAGAACTTACTAGCTAACTAGCTAGTAGCTAGCATCAAACAATGTCCCCAAACGATCAAATGGCTAGTTAGCATAAGCTAGTTAACATTGACTAGCTAACTGCACCTGCTACCTAACGTTAGCTAGAAAAATAACTACATAAGAGAAAAAACGATAATCTTACCAAAACTGGAATTTCAGCACTGGCCCAGTGTAGAGGGCCTGCTTGCTGAGCCTCTGTGGGTCGGCATCCCGCAAACGATCAGCCCCCATATTCAGGCTGTCAGAGGCCTGCGCTGGGTGTTGAGTCATCATGGACCTCCCGACGTAAATGTCTTTTACAGTGACAACTGTGAACAGCAGAAGCGCCGTCAAAATACCCGTTTGGCTATATTCTGCCATTTGAAACGGGGTTTAGGGGACCAACGCCCCGCTTTACAGCCAAGTCTATCGACTGGCAAACTACTGTACACCTGACAGTTTTCTTCTGACTCGTTTCCACTGGCAAGCGGCTACAAACTGGCTAGCTTGATTAGCAGCAGCTTCACCCTCTTCCTGTAGTCTGTGCACCACATCTCTGATATGCTGCCCCCTGCCGGAGTGGATGCAGCAATATTTGTATGAATACGTTATACTGTATCTCTAATTTTATGGATACACTGTACAGTGCCTTCAGAAAGTATTCATACCCCTTGACTTATTCCAAATGTTGTTGTGTTACAGCCTGAATTCGACATGGATTAAATCGTATTTGTTTCTCAACCATTCGCACACAATACCCCATAATGTCTAAGTGAAAACATGTTTTTAGAAAAGTTAGCAAATGTATTGAAAATGAAATACAAAAATATATAATTTACATAAGTATTCACACCCCTGATGTTAGAATCACTTATGGCAGCGATTACAACTGTGCGTCTTTCTGGGTAAGTCTCTTAAGAGTTTTGTACACCTGGATGTACAATATTTGCCCATTATTATTTTCAAAATTCTTCAAGCTCTGTCAAATTGGTTGTTGATCATTGCTGGACAACCATTTTCAAGTCTTGCTATAGATTTTTGAGCAGATTTAAGTCAAAACTGTAACTCGGCCACTGAGGAACATTCACTGTCTTCTTGGTAAGAAAGATCCAGCATAGATTTGGCCTTGTGTTTTAGGTTATTGTCCTGCTGAAAGGTGAATTCATCTCCCAGTGTCTGTTGGAAAGCAGACTGAACCATGTTTTCCTCTGTTTATTTTTTATCCTGAAAAACTCCCCAGTCCTTAACGATTCCAAGCATATCCATAAAACGATGCAGCCACCACTATGCTTGAAAATATATAGAGTGGTACTCAGTAATGTGTTGTATTGGATTTGCCCCAAACATAACACGTTATATTCAGGACAAGAAATTAATTGCTTTACCAAAAATAATTCTGTATTACTTTAGTGCCTCAGTGCCTTGTTGCAAACAGGATGCATGTTTTGTAATATTTTTTATTCTGTACATGCTTACTTCTTGTCACACTGTCAATTAGGTTAGTATAGTGGAGTAACTACAATGTTGTTGATCCATCCTCATTTTTTTCCAATCCCACCTATTAAACTCTGTAAATGTTTTAAAGTCACCATTGGCCTCATTGTGAAATCCCTGAGCGTTGTCCTTCCTCTCCAGCAAACAGAGTTAGGAAGGACACCTGTATCTTTGTAGTGACTGGGTGTATTGATACACCATCCAAAGTGTAATTAATAACTTCACCATGCTCAAAGGGATATTCAATGTCTGCTTTTTTATTTGTACCATCTAGGTGCCCTTCTATGTGAGGCATTGGAAAACCTCCCTGGTCTTTGTGGATGCATCTGTATTTAAAATTCACTGCTCGACTGAGGGACCTTACAGATAATTGTATGTGTGGGGTACAGAGATGAGGTAGTCATTCAAGAATCATGTTAAACACTAGTATTGCACACAGAGTGAGTCCATGTAACTTATTATGTGACTTGTTAAGCACATTTTTTCTCCTGAACTAATTTAAGCTTGGCATAACAAAGGGGGATGAATACTTATTGACTCAACATGTAAAAAATTTACTTTGGCATTATGGGGTATTGTGTCTAGGCCAGTGACAAACAAATCTGAATTTAATTAATTTTAAATTCAGGCTGTAACACAACAGAAGGTGGAAAAAGTAAAGGGGTGTGAACACTTTCTGAAGGCACTGTAGCTCTGTATGCAGCTATCATCACTGATGATGTTGGGGAGGTACTTTTGGAAGGTGCTGAATCTCAGTATGCAGCTATCATCATTGATGATGGGTGGGGTTATATCTTGCCTGTTTGGCCCTGTTCGGGGGTATCGTCGGACAGTGTCTCCCGACCCCTCTTGTCTCAGCCTCCAGTAGTTATGCTGCAATAGTTTATGTGTTGGGGGGCTAGGGTCAGTCTGTTATATCTAGAGTATTTCTCCTGTCTTATCCGGTGTCCTGTGTGAATTTAAGTATGCTCCCTCTAATTTTCTCTTTCTCTCTTTCTCTTTCTCGCTCTCTTTCCCTAGGACCATGCCTCAGGACTACCTGACCTGATGACTCCTTGCTGTCCCCAGTCCACCTGGTCGTGCTGCTGCTCCAGTTTCAACTGTTCTGCCTGTGGCTATGGAACCCTGATCTGTTCACCGGACGTGTCACCTTGTCCCGGACCTGCTATTTTGGACTCTCTCTCTACCATACCTGCTGTCTCTAACTCTGAATGATCGGCTATGAAAAGCCAACTGACATTTACTTCTGAGGTGCTGACCTGTTGCACCCTCTACAACCACTGTGATTATTATTGTCTGACCCTGCTGGTTATCTATGAACGTTTGAACATCTTGGCCATGTACTGTTATAATCTTCACCCGGCACAGGCAGAAGAGGACTGGCCACCTCTCAGAGCCTGGTTCCTCTCTAGGTTTCTTCCTAGGTTCTGGCCTTTTCTAGGGAGTTTTTCCTAGCCATCGTGCTTCTACATCTGCATTGCTTGCTGTTTGTGGGTTTAGGCTGGGTTTCTGTACAGCACTTTGTGACATCGGCTGATGTAAAAAGGGCTTTATAAATACATTTGATTGATGATGTTGGGAAGATACTTTCGGAAGGTGCTGTAGCTCAGTATGCAGCTATCATCATTGATGATGTTGGGGAGATACTTTTGGAAGGTGCTGTAGCTCTGTATGCCAGCTTATCACATTGAATGATGTTGGGGAGATACTTTTGGAAGGTGCTGTAGCTCAGTATGCAGCTATCATCATTGTGATGTTGGGGAGATACTTTTGGAAGGTGTGTAGCTCTGTATGCGCTATCATCATTGATGATGTTGGGGGATACTTTTGGAAGGTGCTGTAGCTCTGTATGCAGCTATCATCATTGATGATGTTGGGGAGATACTTTTGGAAGGTGCTGTAGCTCTGTATGCAGCTATCATCATTGATGATGTTGGGGGATACTTTTGGAAGGTGCTGTAGCTCTGTATGCAGCTATCATCATTGATGAGTTGGGAGATACTTTTGGAAGGTGCTGTAGCTCTGTATGCAGCTATCATCATTGATGATGTTGGGGGATACTTTTGGAAGGTGCTGTAGCTCTGTATGCAGCTATCATCATTGATGATGTTGGGGAGATACTTTTGGAAGGTGTGTAGCTCTGTATGCAGCTATCATCATTGATGATGTTGGGGAGATACTTTTGGAAGGTGCTGTAGCTCTGTATGCAGCTATCATCATTGATGATGTTGGGAATACTTTGGAAGGTGCTGTAGCTCTGTATGCAGGAAAGGTGCTGTAGCTCTGTATGCAGTATCATCATTGATGATGTTGGGGCGATACTTTTGGAAGGTGCTGTAGCTCTGTATGCAGCTATCATCATTGATGATGTTGGGAGATACTTTTCTAACAAATAGTAAGTAGGAAAATTGAACATGTCATTATTTTAATAAAGTAAATAAAGTAAATTCTTACTGAAGGTTTCACATAATATCAAATCAAATCTTATTTGTCACATGCGCCGAATACAACAGTTGTACCGTGAAATGCTTACTTACGAGCCCTTTCCCAACATCACAGAGTTAAAAAGTAAGAACATTTGCACAAAAAAAAGAAGGAAATAGTAACACAATAAAATAACAATAACGAGGCGATATACAAGGAGTACCGGTACTGGGTCTATTTGCAGGGGTATGAGGTAGTTGGGGCGATTGAGGTAATATGTACAGTTGAAGTCGGAAATTTATATACACTTAGGCTGGAGTCATTAAAACTCGTTTTTCAACCACTCCACAAATGTCTTGTTAACAAACTATAGTTTTGGCAAGTCGGTTAAGACATCTACTTTGTGCATGCCACAAGTAATTTTTCCAACAATTGTTTACAGACAGATTATTTCACTTATAATTCACTGTATCACAATTCCAGTGGGTCAGAAGTTTACATACACTAAGTTGACCCTGCCTTTAAACAGGTTGGAAAATTCCAGAAAATGATGTCATGGCTTTAGAAGCTTCTGATAGCCTAATTGACATAATTTGAGTAAATTGGAGGTGTACCTGTGGATGTATTTCAAGGCTTACCTTCAAACTCAAGGCCTCTTTGCTTTAAATATTGGGAAAATCAAAAGAAATCAGCCAAGACCTCAGAATTATTTTTGTAGACATCCACAAGTCTGGTTCATCATTGGGAGCAATTTCCAAACGGCTGATGGTGCCATGTTCATCTGTACAAACAATAGTACCCAAGTATAAACACCATGGGACCACGCAGCCGTCATACTGCTCAGGAAGGAGACGCGTTCTATCTCCTAGAGATGAACGTACTTTGGTGCGAAAAGTGCAAATCAATCCCAGAACAACAGCAAAGGACCTTGGGAAGATGCTGGAGGAAACAGGTGCAAAAGTATCTATATCCACAGTAAAACGAGTCCTATATCGACATAACCTGAAAGGCCGCTCAGCAAGGAAGAAGCCACTGCTCCAAAACCTCCATTAAAAAGCCAGACTACGGTTTGCAACTGCACATAGGGACAAAGATTGTACTTTTTGGAGAAATGTCCTCTGGTCTGAAAAATAGAACTGTTTGGCCATAATGACCATCGTTATGTTTGGAGGAAAAAGGGGGACGCTTGCAACCCAAAGAACACCATCCCAACTGTGAAGCATGTTGGTGGCAGCATCATGTTGTGGGTGTGCTTTGCTGGGAGGGACTGGTGCACTTCACAAAATAGACGACATCATGAGGAATGAAAATTATGTGGATATATTGAAGTAACATCTCAAGACATCAGTCAGGAAGTTAAAGCTTACACAGTTACACCAGCTCTGTCAGGAGGAATGAGACAAAATTTACCCGACTTATTGTGGGAAGCTTGTGGAAGGCTACCTGAAACGTTTGACCCAAGTTAAACAGTTTAAAGGCAATGCCACTAAATACTAATTGAGTATATGTAAACTTCAGACCCACTGGGAATGTGATGAAAGAAATAAAAGCTGAAATAAATCCTTCTCTCAACTATTATTCTGACATTTCCTATTCTTAAAATAAAGTGTTGATCCTAACTGACCTCAGACAGGGAATTTTTACTAGGATTAAATGTCGGGAATTGTGAAAAACTGAGTTTAATTGTATTTAGCTAAGGTGTATGTAAGCTTCTGACTTCAACTGTACATGTAGGTTGGGGTAAAAGTGACTAGGCAATCAGGATAGATAATAAACAGTAGCAGCAGCATATGTGAAGAGTGTGAAAGAGTGTGATAGTGTGTGTGAGTGTGTGTTTGGCGTCAATATGCATGCATGTGTGTGTGTGTGTGTGTGTGTGGTGTGTATTGGAGTGTCAGTGTAGTGTGTGTGAGTGTGGGGGTAGAGTCCAGTGAGTGTGCAAGAGAGTCAGTTCAAAAATATTCTGAGTAGCCATTTGATTAATTGTTCAGCAGTCTTATGGCTTGGGGATAGAAGCTGATCAGAAGCCTTTTGGACCTAGACTTGGCGCTCCGGTATTGCTTGCCATGCGGTAGCAGAGAGAACAGTCTATGACTTGGGTGGCTAGAGTCATGTACAATCTTCAGGGCCTTCCTCTGACACTGCTTGGTATAGAGGTCCTGGATGGCAGGGAGCTCGGCCCCAGTGACGTACTTGGCTGTATGCACTACCATTTGTAGCGCCTTGGACTCGGATGGCAAGCAGTTACCATAAGAAGCGGTGATGCAGCCATTCAAGATGCTCTCAATGGTGCAGATGTAGAACATTTTGAGGGTCCGAGGGTCCATGCCAAATATTTTCAGTCTCCTGAGGGGGAAGAGGCATTGTCGTGCCCTCTTCATGACTGTGTTGGTGTGTTTGGACCATGATAGGTCTTTAGTGATGTGAACACAGAGGAACTTGAACCTCTCAACCCGCTCCACTTCAGCCCCGTCGTGCTCGGCCCTCCGTTTCCTGTAGTCTACAATCAGCTCCTTTATCTTGCTGACATTGAGGGAGAGGTTGTTGTCTTGTCACTTGTCTTGTTTCATCGTCGTCGGTGATCGGGCCTACCACCGTTGTGTTGTCAGCAAACTTAATGACGGTGTTGGAGTCGTGCGCGACCACGCAGTCGTGGGTGAACAGAGACTACAGTAGGGGACTAATATGGAGCACTGAGATACTTAAAACAGGCTTAGTGTCTCACTGTCTTATGAGCAGATCCAATAAATATCACAAAACATCCAATAAACAATTGAGATATTATGAAGTGTGTCAAATTTGACTCTTCGGCTAAGTAATATGAAATGTTATTTTCATGAAAGTCAGACTGCGACTACCAATTTCTGCAACATCTAGTGGAGAATCTTCGCACTACATTTTTTTAATAACCTTGAAAATTGTGTCAAGTGAAAGATCCTCACCTCAAAATGTTATCTTTAGTAGTATGTGCTTTGTGATCACCAGCTGCAAAATGCAATAAAGGACACATGATATTTGTTGAATATTTAATTTTGAAGCAAAGACAGGAAACGGTCACAAATTGCATGTTTTGATGACGATCAGAAATATGATGATGATCAATGGAGAGAAAACAGAAAGCAGAAATAGCAGACCTGATGCCAGAGAAACCCCTGGTGGGGTGGGGGAGGGTATTGGGCTAACTAGCATCGTTGCCTGTCCATCCTCTGCATTATGGTTATGACAATTCAATGTGAAGGATTATTAGCGGATATTTCTTAAAATATAGTTAAAAAACACAAACAATATACTGAACAAATGTAAAACGATTGCAGCACATATACAGTACGTCAGTGTGAAGCCCAAATAGTCTTTATGAAAGTCCCTTTGTGAGATTGTGACAATCATGTTACACACAAGTATATTGCATGAAACAATAATACTGACAGCAGACATGTACATACATGATAATACTGACAGCAGACATGTACAGACATGTACAACTCAAATACAAAATAAATAAACATACTTTACAAACACCACTGGATGATCTCTCTTGACTTAAGGCCATTATTACAGAATGTGATAATGATAACATATCAAAGAAAGAGAGTAAAACAAGAGAGCGTCAGACAGACAGACAGCAAAACACTATTATCATTTTTAAGAAGAAATTGAAATAACTGCAGGCACATTCTTTCAAGAAATGTTAACATTAGAACAGTATCTTTGCCTTACGTTGTTTATGTTAAATTGTTCAATTCAAGTCACAGCAGTATTAAAAGGAGATAAGGAATAATTGCAGAGTGGAGGAGCCTCAACAAGGGCAGTTACTCTTATTAACATCTGTCTCTTGTGAAAGCCTAACCCTTCCATCCTCCCTCTCAACATCCCTGTACAGCAGGGACTTCTGGGCTTTCAGCCGACATGCCAGGCACATGAAAATGGAGTCCACATTTTGGCTCTCCTTGGGGTCCTTCGCCGAGGTCTCAAACAGCAGCATGTTGTGGGCGTCTGCAAACTTGAGGGCAGTGTTGGAGGGTACTTGGATATGACTAACCAGGTCACACTTGTTACCCACCAGTACCCGAGGCACAGTGGGTGAGACACGGTGCCCGTTGCACTCCTGGATCCACGTCTTCAGGTTCTGGAATGAGGCCATCTTGGTGACGTCGTAAACGAAAACGACAGCGTGCACATTGCGGTAGTAGTGTTCTACCATGCTCTTCCTGAAGCGCTCCTGTCCTGCAGTGTCCCACACCTGCACCTGTTGAGGAGTAATAACACATCCAGTGGTCAGAGAGGAATCGTGTGTATTGGTCAGAGAGAAATGGGAAAACATCTCTAGATAACGCATCACAGTAAACACGCACACCTTTGGCTGACGTATCGAATTGCATAGGGAATATGTAGTTGGTAGAGTGTTTGCACATTGGGAAGATGTCGCCAAGACATCAGAATATAATGTTGACGCCTGGCCAACATATAAAAGATGTAGAACTGTAGAATTTAGAATGTAGGTATTCTACACACATCTGAAAGACATCTTGCCAATGAGCAAACAATGTCTAAACACCATCTTCCTGATGTATCCAGTATATATCGTGCCTATGATGGACAGACATATGTGTGTTATCTGGGATTACGAGGGTTGAGACATATCAGAATAAATACTACACTGGAAAATACTACCTAGGAAAATGCGCATTATGTTTGGAGGACCATTGCGTTATGTTTGGAGGACCATTGCGTTATGTTTGGAGGACCATTGCGTCATGTTTGGAGGACCATTGCGTTATGTTTGGAGGACCATTGCGTTATGTTTGGAGGACCATCGCATTATGTTTGGAGGACCATCGCGTTATGTTTGGAGGACCATTGCATTAAGTTTAGAGGACCATTGTGTTATGTTTGGAGGACCATTGCATTAAGTTTAGAGGACCATTGTGTTATGTTGGAGGACCATTGCATTAAGTTTAGAGGACCATTGCGTTATGTTTGGAGGACCATTGCATTATTGTTACGTTCCCCAGTGTCAGTGTTGTTGTGGGTTTGTATGTGTTTGTTTCAGGATGGCTTCCTGGATTCCAAGCAGCTGATTGGTCGGCCCCATTGCAGATCTGACCCTGCCCTCTCATCAGGGGATACAGCTGTCTGCAATTACCGACTCCTTCTGCAGCTTTAAAAGCCAGTGTTCCTTTGTTAAGAGGGAGAGCTTCTTTGTATGTGCTGTGTTGGTTGTTGGTCTGGTAAATTTGTTGTAAAGTATTTTGTAGCAGGTCCTGCAGAGGTATGTGTTTGCTATAGTACCTAGTGTTTTTGGTTTATTCAAATTGTTCACGGAGTTTGGTGACTTATTCTGTTTAATTTGTTCCCAGGAAAGCACCTTGGGAGTGTTTAGGCAAGAGGCCTGCGAGCATACATATACCCGTAGTATGTACTCTGTCTATGCACACTAGGTAAGACCTGAGTGGCCCACCCTCTGTATTTTGGTTAGCGTGCCAGGTGGCGTTGAGAGTGGGTAGGCAGGTAAGATAGGAGAGGGGACTTTAACTTTAACTTTCTTTGTTTTGGTTCTGTCCAACCCCTTTTTGCCACTTTACCGTGTGAAGAGAATAACTTCCCTGTAAACGGTAATATTCTCTGCCTCTGTCATCCTTACCCGCACCTACAGTCACATACCTCTTTCACTCCACGGGGAGTTGAGTGTAGCAGGGTGTTGCGTACACCTCTTGGAGGAAGGAACGCAACAATTATGTTTGGAGAACCATTGCGGCCTGTGGGCATGAACCATTCCCAAAAGGGCTGACTATTAGAATAATTCCACATTGATGCTTTATCATAAGAGATCAAACCCACTGGTCACACCCGTCATTTCAACGTGGACAACTGGGTAATATCTGGTTGAGATGTTGACAGATGAAATTACAACCTACATGCACTCACTCAAAAAGACAGACAAAAGTTAGTTGAATTCCCAATGTGTTATCACTATGCTTTCAACCATCTAAAAGCACATCCAAATTACAATTGAACAACAAAGTCAAATTTTTGGTTTAGTTGTCATCTAAATGTTTTATCACTGGGATTCAACCATATAAAAGCAAAGTTGAAATAGGAATACAATGACTGACATGTTTATTTATATATCTTTGTCATCACTGCCCTTCATCTAATAGCACAGCCACATGACCTGTACTGCTGTTGATTACATTAAAAGTATGTACCCTATGCATAGTATAAGTGATCAATGCTGTTTGAGGTACTTTATTATAGCAGCTGTGACGATCTCCACAGACCTGCGACCTTTGCATGCTATCTTGAACATGAACACGTTCTATGATTACATAAGAGGACATTATAGTTACAGTAACCTCAATGTGGTCACAGATGTGTTACTCTTTAGGCCATTAACTGTATAATAAAAGTAATTTTGAATTGTGTTCTGTTGACCAGGCAACCAAATATCAACATTTAAAGGAGATCTACTGCTTGGATAGTTCCATCTGAGCCATTGACTTAATCCCATTTAACTTTTATTTTTGGTTGAGTTGGAGATGTGAATCCAACATATTTTTTTAATCTATTGCAAAAGTGATATTGAATTGTGTTTTGTTATCAACAAAACCAAATATCAACATTTAAACAAGATATACCTACTGGCTTCAGTTCCAGTTTGTGGTATGATTGTGAAACAGAGATTGTCTGGTGAGTGGCTGAATGAGTCAGAAATGTTGTTGTAGCTTAGTTGTGAATGTCTGTTTGAGAGAAATGTTGTTGTAGCTTAGTTGTGAATGTCTGCTTGAGAGAAATGTTGTTGTAGCTTAGTTGTGAATGTCTGCTTGAGAGAAATGTGTTGTAAGCTTAGTTGTGATGTCTGCTTGAGAGAAATGTTGTTGTAGCTTAGTTGTGTATGTCTGCTTGAGAGAAATGTTGTTGTAGCTTAGTTGTGAATTGTCTGCTTGAGAGAATGTTGTTGTAGCTTAGTTGTGTAATGTCTGCTTGAGGGAAAATGTTTGTAGTACTTAGTTGGTGAATGTCTGCTTGAGAGAAATGTTGTTTGTAGCTTAGCTGTGAATGTCTGCTTGAGAGAAATGTTGTTGTAAGCTTAGTTGTGTATGTCTGCTTGAAGAAATGTTGTTGTAGCTTAGTTGTGTATGTCTGCTTGAGAGAAATGTTTGTTGTAGCTTAGCTGTGAATGTCTGCTTGAGAGAAATGTTGTTGTAGCTTAGCTGTGAATGTCTGCTTGAGAGAAATGTTGTTGTAGCTTAGCTGTGTATGTCTGCTTGAGAGAAATGTTGTTGTAGCTTAGCTGTGAATGTCTGCTTGAGAGAAATGTTGTTTGTAGCTTAGCTGTGAATGTCTGCTTGAGAGAAATTTTGTTGTAGCTTAAGCTGTGAATGTCTGCTTGAGAGAAATGTTGTTGTAGCTTAGCTGTGAATGTCTGCTTGAGAGAAATGTTGTTGTAGCTTAGCTGTGAATGTCTGCTTGAGAGAAATGCTGCCCTCCAGAGTGTTGTTCTGTCCCTATCCCAGTCTGTTGTCCCCACATGCTTCAAGATGTCCACCATTGTTCCTGTACCCAAGAAAGCAAAGATAACTGAACTAAATTACTATCGCTCCGCAGCACTCACTTCTGTCATCATGAAGTGCTTTGAGAGACTAGTCAAGGATCATATCACCTCTACCTTACCTGACACCCTAGACCCACTTCAATTTGCTTACCGCCCCAATAGATCCACAGATGATGCAATCGCCGTTACACTGTCCTATCCCATCTGGACAAGAGGAATACCTATGTAAGAATGCTGTTCATTGACTACAACTACAACCCCGCCCTGTGCAACTGGGTCCTGGACTTTCTGACGGGCCTCCCCCAGGTGGTGAAGGTAGGAAACAACACCTCTACTTCGCTGATCCTCAACACTGGGGCCCCCAAGGATGCGTGCTCATTTCCCTCCTGTACTCCCTGTTCACCCATGACTGCGTGGCCACGCACTCCTCCAACTCAAGTTTACAGACGACACAACAGTAATAGGCCTGATTAACAACAATGACGAGACAGCCTACAGGGAGGAGGTGATGCCAAAAAGATCATCAAGGACAACAACCACCCGAGGCACTGCCTGTTTACCCCGCTATCATCCAGAAGGCGAGGTCAGTACAGGTGCATCAAAGCTGGGACCGAGAGACTGAAAAACAGTTTCTATCTCAAGGCCATCAGACTGTTAAATAGCCATCACTAGCACATTAGAGGCTGCTGCCCGATACAGAGACTTGAAATCACTGGCCACTTTAATAATGTTGATATATTTTGCATTACTCATCTCATATGTATACTGTATTCTGTCCTATTCTACTGTATCTTAGTCTATGATTTGATTTAGTCCTATTGTTTAACTTACATTGTTGATTGAGACGGAGATCAGAAAACCAACATATTAATTACTAACCTGTAGATTAAATTTGAAATCAACCAGAGCTTGAAACCCTAGGCCTATTGTATTGTTTATTTTTAGTTGAATTCTGGGTTGAATTGTAACAATAGCTGTTGATGACTTTACAAATGCTATATAGGCCTAAATAGTATCATTAATGATATTGATTCATCAAGTATGGTTACTGTTAAACCTACTATTTGAAATGACTTTGATAGCAACAGTGAATCTATTTCATTTTTCAGTGGAGGATTCTCAATAATTATTCTCACAATAGCACATTGCTAAGAGTCTGTGACAAATATGAAAGCTGAGCACGACTGGCCTTGTTTAAAACTGTGGATGCCCAGCCAATTGTTTTTTATCTCATAGTTGATATAACATTGAAGATTTGCCTATGTTTAAAATTGATTCCCATCATGACATAATCCTGGGGTTGAAATTTCACCTTCAAAACAACAGTTTAAGTTGATGATATGTTGATGAATTTTTGCAAATCCAATGTGTTTTAAACAGATTCCATGTCACAATATGTTGGCAAATGACATTGAAACAACGCTGATTCAACCAGTTTGTGCCCTGTGGGAAGGCACTATATTTTGAAGACTGTATTAGTGCATGTCTTCCATTTCTGAATAAAATAAATAAAATAACTGATACTTGAACAAAGATGCTCTATTTCTTATGTTTTCATACTGAGGAAAGGTTTTTATTTTGAGGGTGAATCTCAATGAGAAGTCATGATGAAGAGATAATATTGTAAAAACCTCACAATATCTATCATGTCACTGTCTGTTGCTAGATACACTGGGATTAGGTCATCATGTTTGGGGCGGGGGCATTCAGAGGTTGTACTACACTGACATTTTGTGTTTTTATATACACCGAATAAAAGTATAAACGCTACATGTAAAGTGTTGGTCCCATGTTTCATTTTTTCATGAGCTGAAATAAAAATATCCCAGACATTTTCCATACGCACAAAAAGCTTATTTCTCTCAAATTTTGTGCACAAATTTGTTTACATCCCTGTTAGTGAGCGTTTCTCCTTGCCAAGATAATCCATCCACCTGACAGGTGTGGCATATCATTAAGATAATTAAACAGCATGATCATTACACAGGTGCACCTTGTGCTGGGGGCAATATAAGGTCACTCTAAAATGTGCAGTTTTGTCACACAACACAATGCCACAGATGTCTCAAGTTTTGAGGGAGCGTGCAATTGGCATGCTGACTGCAGGGATGTCCACCTGAGCTGTTGCCAGAGAATGTAATGTTAATTTCTCTAACATAAGCCGCCTCTAATGTAATTTTTTGTTGTTGAAAATTTGGCAGTATGTCCAACAGGTTTCACAACCTAAGACCATGTGTATGGAGTCAATGTGGGCGAGCAGTTTGCTGATGTCAACGTTGTGAACAGAGTGCCCCATGGTGGAGGTGGGGTTATGGTATGGGCTGGCTTAAACTACGGACAACAAACACAATTGCATTTTATCGATGGTAATGTGAATGCACAAAATCCGTGACGAGATCCTGAGGCCCATTGTGAGGCCCTTTTTTTTTTTTAAAGGTGACCAACATATGCATATCTGTATTCCCAGTCATGTGAAATCCATAGATTAGAGCCTAATTTATTTATTTAAATTGACTGATTTTCTCATGAACTGTAACTCAGTGAAATATTTTAAATTGTTGCATGTTGCGTTTATATTTTTGTTCAGTATAGTTACTAGGCCTTAGTGGCACATGCAGAGAAAACGGTTGGTGAACTGGGGATATGATGGTGATGGTGATCTGAAATTAAACGGTAAATTCCGTAATTCGAAAACCATGCCAACATTGCTGAAAGATCTATTAATTAAAAGAAAGATTCAACCTAACAGGCCATTAAATATAAATTGATGGACTCGGGAGAGAAATAATTCTCTACTCGGTTTATTGACATGTCATGCATAGATTTATAACGGTTAAAGCCGAACACATTGTCAATTGACCCAAATAAACAAATAAAAACGTCCCTGTCTCGACCAGATGCTAAATTAGGCTATTACCTTTATTTTTTCGCCCTCTATTTCCACTGCTTTCTCCCTGAAATCCACACCGATTGTCGCCTCAGTCTTCTCGGGAAAGCTTCCCCCAGTGAAGCGGAAGGTTAAGCAGGTCTTCCCTACATTTGAATCCCCGATTACAATTATTTTAAATATTCGAGTCTGAACACTTGAATCTAAGGACGTGCTGAGATCCACAGATGATGTGAAATTTGTATTTCTTGAGTTTCTCGAACCGGTACCTCCCTCATTTTCAAAAGATTCATTTGCCATTACGCTAAGATGATGTACACAGTTGTGCACTGGTCTCGCGGATGGGGGAAGGTGAGGCAGTCAGGCACGGCAACAACAGCGACCCACTCCCTCACAAGCAGCTTCATTGAAGAAGGCAAAATGCAATTATTGCAATGTTCCCCTATTTACAAATAGTGTAAATATGCATAGAAAATAGTTTCTAGTCAGTAAACACAATGGTAATGTTTAATGTGATTTATAGCCTATATCAAAGAGGAAATGAATAAGGCTACATACAGTAGGCTAATATTTAACAATCTTAAGATTGTCAACACAAATCTGTCAATATTGTTTATTCCTCTGCCATAGACATTTTTACATGTATTCAAATGTAACCTACAAATGTCTTTCACTCAGGTTTGATTTCACACTTGAAAAATCATGTGATCCATCCAGCTGATCAGATGCCATCATCCAAAATGGCGCAAATGCATTGGCCTCTAACCTGTTGTCCAGATAAGACAAGTGTCTGCTGTATAATGGAGCTTGTAAGGTGAAAATCAATACTGAGAGGTTTCACGTAAGTGAGTGCACCAGTGATGCATGTTTTCCACATTGCACTGGATATCCTAGGCCTGTTATAATTAAATATTTAGGTCTAGTCATTAAGTAAAATTTCCCAAATATGTATTAACAATGTATTAAATAAATTCATAGCTGGTAGAATTAGTTGCTGGGTCTCCATTTTGATTAGCTCTGTAGAACAATTAGAACATTTGTATCACACAAAGCTTCCTTTTACGCCCTCTATGAAAGGCTCATTTGTTCCAAATGGTTTGCATAAAATCTGAAAGCATGCCTCAGAATGGGATTCGCACAATCAGAGAGGGCGTACAAACAGATAGATTCCTGTGTAAGTGATACACTTTTATTTTTTCTATTGTCAGAAGTAACACTAGGCACCTGCAAGCTGTATCTTGGTAAAAAAGGCATATAGATAAACCAACAATGTGAGTTCAGTCAACACAGTATACTTAGATATTTACATACAGGAATATTTATAAATTCAAAGAAAAGAGAGCATTCCCTAAGTCACATCTGTCAAGTTTTTATATGCTTATATTTCTGCCAACAATTATAGCAGACCTTTTTCTCCTTTCCTTGTAAGTGATATTAGAGTTCACACTATTTTACCTCTTATAATATGCACATTAATGGTAAGGTTACATAATTACACTGTACATATGGTATTCTAGAGGATTAGGTTTAACATTCAAGTGTAATTGTCAGATTAGATTAGGCACTTCTGTTTGGTTGTGGCTCAGATCACCTGAAGATATGTTGCTTTGAAGTCACTTCCTAGAGCATTTTTTGCATTGCATTTGTAAATCCCTGAGTTCATAAGCACTGGGTCTTGTATGACCAAGCTGCCCTCAACTGTCATGTGAATTCCTCCCTGTGCCGTGAAACGGTTGTTGGGAACAAGTGTGGTTCTTCCAGGTAGAGTCCATGTTATTTCAGGCTTTGGTATGCCTGCAGCGATGCAGCTAAGTGTTACTGATGAACCTCTGTGGACTCTAGTGATGGAAGGGGGTGCGTTTGTGATACTTGGAGGATACACCATAACTGCAACTGGGTATGACAACGCAGATGACCCAAATGTGTTGGTGGCCTTGCAGACGTAGGTTCCCCTGTCAAATGTGGCGACCTCTTTGAGTTGAAGCGTGCCGTTTGATAAAAATGTAATTCTCCCAATAACCTGGGGCTTGTCCAGGACCAGGCCGTTTGGTAGGGTCCATGTGATTGAGGCCTGTGGCCAGCCATCCACAGAGCACGGCAGGTTCAGAACTTGGCCAAACGTGATCTTCATGATCCCTGTTGTGCCTCGAATCACAGGCTTTCTTCCTGGTTCTAGAGCGTATCGCTTCTCTGCAGTCCCAGCCACGTTTTTCGCCAGACAACGGTAAACCCCTTTGTCAGCCGTCACTGGCTGGGCGATGCGCAACGTCCCGTTTCCTCTATAGTGAGTGAAGTGTTGATGTCTAGTGCCTGGCATCAGCGCTGTGCCATTTGGCAGGATCCAAACAAACTCTGGGTTTGGCTTACCGCGGGCAGGACACTCCAGAGTGACATCACTTCCATCTTGTTTTATTGGTAAAATCTCAATGTTCGGCATGGCGAAGCTTGGCTTCTCTGCTATGGATGCCACTTCAAGCTCAATTGCCAGGCTTGCTTCTCCCAAGTGATTTTTGGCCAAACACACATACTGACCCTCGTCTGTCTTCCTCACTCCACGTAGCTCTAGACTCCCATTCTTGTGGACTTGAAAGCGTCCTCCCAGGTAAGGTGTTGGCAGAGAGAGGCCGTAGGGTGCGGCCCAGGAAACGCGTGGCTCAGGCTTGCCCTCCGCTCTGCAGTCGAGCAGTGTTGTCTGATAAGATACTGCCAACACTTTCATACTGCTTCTTCCACCTTGTTCATTGATGTGTGGCTCTCTTGATTCTACTTGTATCTTAATGTTCTTGATGTCATCCCCAGCAGAACTCCTTGCCACACAAGCATACTTCCCTTGGTCGGCCAAAGTCACCTTCTTTATCACCAAAGTCCCATCATCTAAGATTTGGTATTTGGTTGAAGAGGATGTGAGGATGTCATTGCTTGGGGAGAGCCACACAATGGTTGGTGGAGGCTCCCCAGTCGCCTGACACGTCATATAGGCAGACTCTCCTAGTCGGGCCGTGAGCAACAACTGAGCCTTGGATGTGATTCGGGGAAAGTCAGGGCCTACTTTGATGCTCACCTTCATCTCATCCTCCCCCAGTTCATTCTTAGCATGGCATGTATAGTCCCCCTCATCCTTCTTTCCCATCTGCTGCAGCAACAGTGTTCCATTCCCAAAGATGACATAGCGGCGAGAACGGGTGCCGCTGTCGTCCGACTGTAGGGCGTTGTTGATCATGGTTCCATCAGGGAGGCTCCAGGACACCTCTGGGTCAGGGAGGCCTGAGGCAACACAGTCCACCTGGAAGTTCTCCCCGGAGGTCACCCTCTTCTGAGCTGTGAACAGATGTTCGATCTTAGGTGGCATCATGAGCACCTGCACCTGGAACAGCTCCATGTCCTCACCGTTGGGCCTCTGGAACATACACAGGTAGCTACCTCCGTCTTTTTCAGTCAGCTGCAGGATCCGTAAGGTCCCATTGGAGAACACGGTGACAGGTCTCTCAGGGCTGATTATGAAAGAAATAGACACACAATATTAGTGTTTATAACAAGGGTTGGAACCGGTTCAGAGTACAGAACCGAAAACCAGAAAATAACAATTACTTGAAGAACAGAACCCGAACCGAAAACAAAAGTGATCTATACTGTTCCGGAACATAACTGTTATTTTAGAAGCATGGGAACCAGTTAATAACATTATTTTATGTTACTGGCAATTTTTTCCAGTCCCACAAAAATCACAACAAAGTGCTTCAAGGCAAGCTTCCTCCATCCTCTCTCCTAACCATAAACATTTCTGTTGCATCTCACACCCTACACTGTGACTGGCAGCACAGTGTGTGTTTGTCTTTCATTATGATTAAACCATGCTGTTATGACAAAATGCAATTTGCTCTTAATGACTTCACTATACAGATTAAACCACTTAACCACTACATAGCAAACTCCTCTAATCCTCCCTGATTGGTGTAGTAATTTAAATTTGAGCAAAATCTGTATGTAAAAAAAATAATATATATATTTTACATTTAGCTCAACATTAAATTACTTCACCAATCAGGGAGGATAGAGGAGTTTGCTGTGTAGTGGGTAAGTGGTTTAATCTGTATAGTGAAGTCATTAAGAGCAAATTGCATTTTGTCATAACAGCATGGTTTAATCATAATGAAAGACAAACACACACTGTGCTGCCAGTCACAGTGTAGGGTGTGAGATGCAACAGAAATGTTTATGTTTATATATATATATATGTAAGAGGTTTGAAAAGGAACAAAAAGGAATGATATGAACCGGTACTTTTTGGGGGGTTCTAACCGGTTCAGAACTTTATTTTGCTGCTCAGAACAGTGGAACATAACAAAAAAAATTATGGTTCTGTTCAGAACGAAACAATTAGAAAATAATTTTGGTTCCAACCCCTGGTTTTTAATCACAAATATAATATGATTTTAGTGACATTTTAAAATGTATTATGTTGTAAGATACATTCTAATCAAATTATGTGCGATAATTTACACCATTTAGTTACACTGGATTTTCAATTATAGTGTAATTACATAATGTAACTGCACAATAGATACTTTGTATTTGTACAATGGTGCTTCTCCCATTTCCTGCTTCTCTTGTCTTACTGAATTCTGTGCCACTAGTGTTCCACTGTTTGGGAACCATGTTGAGCAGGAATTAAATTGGGTGTACTCAACAGACGCCCTGCAAATTGACCGTAAGGATATTTTTACACTGAAATAAAGGTTATTTTTTAAAGGTTCTTCCTCAACTCTTAAGGTTCCTTGGAGAACTCTTGCCCGATAAAGAACCTTTGAGTTCAGTGTGGGGTTCTTGACGTGGCATCTAAAATTCTAAAAGGTTATTTAGATGGAAGCATGTCCATTTAATAGCACACAGCAAATTGGCCAGTGTTAACTAATGTTGATATTTCAGTGTAACATTTCCAGTATTGATTCAAGAGTTAAATTAACAATCAGTGATGTAAAAGAACCCCCGTGTTGGTGTTAATAACCAGAGTTGAACCAAAACCACGCCTATCATTACCATATTTCCCAGCATGCTCTATAGCAGGTTGATTTTTGGTTTATATCTATGTTTTTGCATGTTTCTTGATTGTATGTTTTTTCATGTACAATATTATGCTACTGAAATATAAATAACATAATTTTTCTAAACTAATCAAATCTGTTACTTGGACTTATTGCACCCGTTATTAAAATGGTTGTTCCAGTTTAGATGTTGGCTATCCCCACTCTGGGTGGCTTCCAATAGGAATTACACATCACTTTGCAAGCCAGAATAATGTGACTGGTATGCCTGATATGGCCTGTAAACTATGAAAGGCCATTGTATTAGAGTAAAACGGACCTAAACATTTGGCTTTATGAAATTATTATTATTAGGTATTGTATTGTCTTAAATCATTGAATTTTAATGATAACTCATTCCCTTAGGATCTCACTTGGTGAAGGCCATAGGCCTGAAAATGAATGAATGCAGCAACCATTTCTCTTTCACTATCAAGCACAGTCATGGGTGGTACTGGTAACTAAAATTCACTCAAAAAGCACCCTGGGAAATATGAAAATAATGCTCAACACCTTATTTGCATAAAATAAGGTGCTGAGTGTGTGTAATTCTTCAAAGAACCATCCCATTTAAGGTTCTTCAGAGAACCTAAAATGGTTCCCCTATGGCATTGCTCTGAAGAACCTTGTTTTTATTTTTTAAGAATGTAGTCTCTGACAGTGGGACCCATCAGCGTTTCTGACCCTGAGATCACAGGCAGGTTGACCTTGGTCAGGCTCCAGCAGATAGCTTGTTTTGAATTACACTAATTGTGTTTGAAAAAAATAATTGCATTTGATTAAACCTCCCTGAAATTGAGGACTGTAATAGAGTTGAGAAGTTCTTTATAAGGTCACTGAAGGGAAAGCGATTAGAATGATAGTACAGAATCTCAACCGATAAAACGAATGGAAATAAGGACTTCTAAAGGTCTTGTGAAATAATTTAGCTTAATGAATAATTATAGCTATTCTTCAGATCTCTGATACCTAATCAATATCAGCACAGTGTATTATTTTTATAGGAAAACTCCTATATAGGTTTGATTACTAGCATGGTGGAGTTACCTGTAGCGATGTTCCAGCAATGTTTTGGACGGTAGCTGCCACAGAGTGCCACGGGGAGAGCCAGTGGACTCTGGACAGTGCAGGTATACAGTGGAGCCATACATGGCTGTGACTCTGTGCTGTTGGGAGGGGTGGTGTGACAGTCGCAGGCTGGGGACCTCCTGCCTGGTCTTCAGGTACAGAACTCTCCTGGCCGCGCCCACTGCGTTGGTCACAGAGCACTCATACCTCCCAGAGTCTTCCGGAGAGATGTTCTTGATGTACAGCGTCCCATTGGGGAAGACAAACAGTCTCCTGCCGAGGAACTGAGAGGGTTTGACATGTACCCCTGCAGGGAGGGTCCACTTTAGCACGGGTGCAGGCTCTCCCTTGGCAGTGCAGTGGACGTACACACTTCTCCCTTCCTGGATGACGATGCTCTCCGAGGCCTCCTCGTTGATGGTGGGCGGTAGCGCTGCCACGTGGATGTGAAAAGTCACTGTGTCAGCCCCGGCCGCATTGCTAGCGATACACCTATAGTCGCCTTTACTGGAGAAGTTAGCTGATTGGATCCTCAGGGTGCCGTTAGCCAGCAGAGAGGTTGACCTGTCAAAAGCTCCCACATCACGCACAAAGGTCCTGTCTGGAAGAATCCAGGAGATCTGAGCCTGGGGCTTGCCAGAGGCTACACAGTCTAAGCTTATAGCCTTCCCCAAATACACTGGGACCTCTCTGGAGTGGGGACCTATGATTTTGGGAGGCTGGGTCAGCACAGCCAGGGTAATGACCATTCGGTCCGAGCCAAATGTGTTCTGTGCTGTGCAGAGGTACTGGCCTCTGTCCTGTAGCTGAACGTTTTTAATCACAAAGGTGCCGTTCTTTACAACTTCAAATCTCTGTCCGTGTTTTGTGTTGGCTTGGACGGTTGCACCTGTTGTTGAAAGGAGAGAGAAGCTCATCATTGGTACTCTGGATTAGGCTTGCGTCCTAATGTTAATGCAGTGAATTATTTTGGAGTTTTTGTCAAGGGTCTCTCTGTCAAATATTACAGCATGAGTTGAGCACACTTAGGTGGTGCCATTTTGTTAATATATTTTACAAATGTCTTTATTTTATTTTTATTTCACCTTTATTTTACCAGGTAGGCTAGCTGAGAACAAGTTCTCATTTACAACTGCGACCTGGCCAAGATGAAGCAAAGCAGTGCGACACAAACAACAACACAGAGTTACAGATGGAATAAACAAACATACAGTCAATAATACAATAGAAAAAGTCTACATACAGTGTGTGCAAATGAGGTAGGATAAGGGAGGAAAGGCAATAAATAGGTCATAGTGGCGAAATAATTACAATATAGCAATTAAACACTGGAGTGATAGATGTGCAGAAGATGAGTGTGCAAGTAGAGATACTGGGGTGCAAAGGAGCAAAATAAATAAAATAAATAACAGTATGGGGATGGGGTAGTTGGATGGGCTATTTACAGATGGGCTATGTACAGGTGCAGTGATCCTTGAGCTGCTCTGACAGCTGGTGCTTAAAGTTAGTGAGGGAAATTTGAGTCTCCAGCTTCAGTGATTTTTGCAGTTCGTTCCAGTCATTGGCAGCAGAGAACTGGAAGGAAAGGCGGCCAAAGGAGGAATTGGCTTTGGGGGTGACCAGTGAAATATACCTGCTAGAGCGTGCACTACGGGTGGGTGCTGCTATGGTGACCAATGTGCTGAGATAAGGCGGGGCTTTAACTAGCAAAGACTTATAGATGACCTGGAGCCAGTGACTAATATGAAGCGAGGGCCAGCCAACGAAAGCATACAGGTCGCAGTGGTGGGTAGTATATGGGGCTTTGGTGACAAAACGGATGGCACTGTGATAGACTGCATCCAATTTTCTGAGTAGAGTGTTGGAGGCTATTTTGTAAATGACATTGCCGAAGTCAAGGATCGGTAGGATAGTCCGTTTTACGAGGGTATGTTTGGCAGCATGAGTGAAGMATYCTTTGTTGCGAAATAGGAAYCCWATTCTAGATTTAATTTTMGATTGGAGATGCMTAATGTGAGTCTGGAAGGAGAGTTTACAGTCTAACCAGACACCTAGGTATTTGTAGTTGTCCACATATTCTAAGTCAGAACCGTCCAGAGTAGTGATGCTGGACGGGCGGGCAGGTGTGGGTAGCGATCTGTTGAAGAGCATGCATTTAGTTTTTACTTGCATTTAAGAGCAGTTGGAGGCCACGGAACGAGAGTTGTATGGCATTGAAGCTCGTCTGGAGGTTAGTTAACACAGTGTCCAAAGAGGGGCCAGAAGAATACAGAATAGTGTCGTCTGCATAGAGGTGGATCAGAGAATCACCAGCAGCAAGAGCGACATCATTGATGATGAAGAGAGTCGGCCCGAGGATTGAACCCTGTGGCACCCCCATAGAAACTGCCAGAGGTCCGGACAACAGGCCCTCCGATTTGACACACTGAACTCTGTCTGAGAAGTAATTGGTGAACCAGGCGAGGCAGTCATTTGAGAAACCACGGCTGTTGAGTCTGCCGATAAGAATGTGGTGATTGACCGAGTCGAAAGCCTTGGCCAGCTCGATGAATACAGCTGCACAGTATTGTCTCTTATCGATGGCGGTTATGATATCGTTTAGGACCTTGAGCGTGGCTGAGGTGCACCCATGACTAGCTCAGAAACCAGATTGCATAGCGGAGAAGGTACGGTGGGATTCGAAATGGTCGGTGATCTGTTTGTTAACTTGGCTTTGGAAGACCTTAGAAAGGCAGGGTAGGGTAGATATAGGTCTGTAGGTCTGTCTAATCCTTTGCAGCCTTAATTAGCCTATGCATATATTATTTCTGCTACTCCTTGAATGTTAACAAGCTTGTAAAATATAGTATTTCTGTTGGATATTATTCTTTACCATGGTAAGCTCACAAGAGCCTGAAGTCAAAATATTTATGCCATGCATTACAGAGAAACTATACTGTAATTCACTGCAGAGAGGCAATAATTGTTTCTACCCTACAAAGTCTTTCACAATAAAAGTGTTTAAATACCTGTGGAGACTTTAGTCCAGGAGAGCGCTGGCTGTGGGTCTCCTGATGCTTCACAGGGCAGCAGCACATCGCCCTCAGCCAAGGCAGACACACTGACTGTGTTCACAGAGCTGATCCTAGGCTTCACCCCACTACCCATCAGGTTGGGGAATGGCAGGGCCGTGCTCAGCCTCCTCGGGCCCCAGTGGCTGTAGTGCCAGCGGCTGCCGTACAGGACACTGGCTGTGGAGTAGGGCCTGTTGGTGGGCACGGGGAGGGAGGTGGTGGGGGGCACAGGCCAGTAGTTGTATGATGGAGTGGGAGGCTGGTAGTGAGGTCTAGGTGTAGGGTGACTGATCTTGGGCTTAGTTGTCACTCTCTTCCCTAGCTGTAAAATACGGTCCAGCTGAGCCTGTCTGTATCTGTTTCTGAGCTTGGAGAGCATTAAGAGGTCCTGCTGTCGGGTCCTGCTGGCTGGGCCTGGGCCCCTGTGGGGTGGGTGGGAGGTCAGTGAGGCTGCCATGCCACTGCCCGGTGAAGCAGAGATGAACGCTGTGGGCCTGACAGTCTCAGCTGTGATTTCTGGTCGATTGGTGACCCCAACGCCCCGGCCCCCTGGGTGGGGGAAAAGCATGGGCCTCTCCGTAAAGGCAGGATGTGGCCCTGAACCATGACCTGAGGGCCACACTGGGAAGCGGCTATAAGGCCAATAGGGGGTGGGAGCGCGGGGTGGAGGGGTGGTTTGAACTCTCATTTGGACGTTCTGTTGGTAGATCCAGGGGTGGATGGGGAGACTGGGACTGTCAGGTTTCATTTGAGAGTGATCCTCCTCCTTTTTATACGAGTTTCTGTGTGTGTTCCTCAGAATGTCCTCCCGAGCAGCACTGCCTTTTGCAACGGTTCTCAAATGTGTTTGTGTCTTATCTTGTGATTTTTTAGGAGTTGGATTTAGAAAATGTACTTTAGTTAAAGGGGTTTCTGGCTTTGCAGCTCCTTTATCTGAAACGTCAAATTTAGTCAGGACGGGTGTTGCCATAGCAACCGTATCATGTGACAAATTAGGTTTTAAATGAATGTCATAATTAATATGAGTGGGCTTTGTTGTTGTTGTTATCTTTGGGGATGTTTGCCTGTTTTGGGTAGTCTGTCTAATAACATCCTGTTTATTTAAGTTCTCCCATGTCCTCTCCTGTCGAGGCACCTCAGTTGGGGGAGGTAGATTTTCTGCTGAGGTGATTGTCTCTGGTGCAGGCACATGCTCCCTGTTTGATGGGTTAACTAAACTAGGGTCTTTCACCTCTGGTGTTAATGATTTTATGTCAATGCTATCTGATTTGTCTGTAGCAGTGTTGGGCTTAATGATCGGGTCAACAGGCTCATTGTCATCATGTGTTGAAATAGTGGGTATGTGTTCTGTAATATTGTCCTCCATTTTAGAATTGTCGTTTTGCGATGCAGTAGATTCTTGTTTTTCCACTGTTGTTGTGGGTTGAGGGAGTGTCGTCTGTGGTTTGTGTGATGAGGGGAGGGAGGGTTTCTGAGGTCGAACCCGTCTCTGTGGGGGTCTGCCCCGTCTGTAAGGGGGTCTTCGTCTGTTTGTCCAAACAGGATTGTTCTTCTGGTTCACTCTCTCTCTCTCCCTCCCCACATGCTTGTCTTCTAGCTGCATTGGTTGTGTGACGGATTGAGGAGCTTCTGTAACAGACAGGTTTATGACTGAGTCTGAATCTGGGTTTGGACCTCCTCTACCTCTACCACGGTCCACAAGTAATGCTTTCCCTCTTGGGGCCTGTGTCACATGTTTTCTAGGTGGAGGACGTAAAGGTTCAGGTTGCTTTTCGGAAAAGTCCAATTCACCTTCTGTTTCTGTGTGGTGACTTGTTTTAGAATGGCTCTTGGTGGGCTTTTTAGTTGTGGTTGTTCTGGTAGTTGAAGGAGGAGCAGTAGTAGTAGTTGTTGTAGTTTTTCTCGTGGTAGTGGTAGTAGGAGTAGTAGTGGGTTTAGGAGTAGTCGTAGTGGTAGTAGTAGTGGGTTTAGGAGTAGCAGTGGTAGTAGTGGATTTAGGAGTAGTAGCAGTGGTAGTAGTGGGTTTAGGAGTAGTAGTAGTGGTAGTAGTAGTGGGTTTAGGAGTAGTAGTAGTAGTAGTAGTGGGTTTAGGAGTAGTAGTGGTAGTAGTAGAAGTAGTGGGTTTAGGAGTAGTAGTGGTAGTAGTAGTAGTGGGTTTAGGAGTAGTAGTAGTGGTTTTGGCTGTCATTGTCGTTGCTGTTTTTGTTGTTGGTGTAGTTGGTGGTGGTCTTGTAGGCGGTAGTGTCGGAGGTTTAGCGTTAGCTTTGGCTAGGATCTCAGCCCAGCGGTTGGGGTCGAGCTCCTTGACAGACTTATTAGGTTTCCTCTTGTTATCCTTGATCCTCTTCCCTTTCATACCAGGGCGTAAAAACCCTCCAGGGTACCTCTGTTGTCCACCCACCCTCTTAGGAGACTGTGTAGCATGGGGGCCTTTTATCTCCTGGAACCCTGACCCCTCACCTTCATCCTCCTTACTCCCAAACAAAGGTGATTCTCCTCTGGCTGTTTCAACACCAGGTGATTCTTTCTCAAACTCTTCTTTTGCATCCGAGTCTTTCTCCCCTGTGACGACCACGAGATGAGCCAACATGTCTACTCCATAGAGGTTAGCAGCCAAACAGCTGTACTCCCCAGCGTCCTCATGAGTTGTCTTTTTGATCACCAGGGATCCATTTTGATTGACGTAGACCCTCCCCTTCGGTTGCGACGGTTGTAGGATCTGATTTTTAGGGAGGTACCAGCGTGTCTCGCTAGGCTGTGCTGAGTTCACATAGCAGGGGAGTGAGAGGGACTCCCCACTCTCCACTTCCATCTTCTTCCCATTTAGAGTGTTCGGACTGAGCAGGCGTTCTTTCACTGTCAACCTCACAGGCACCATGTCCACATCAGTCTCTGTGCGGACTAGACAGTGATACAGCCCAGAGTCAGACACACTAGCATTTCCAATGACCAGTCTGCCTCCCTCAGACACCAGCCGGAAATTAGATTCTTCCAGGATAGATAGATCTGGGAGCATCCACTCCACAGACTGTGACCCTGAACTGATAACTGTACACCCCAGACTGACCTCAGAGCCCTCCAGCACAGATTGAACTCTCCCAGGGCTTCCTCTCTGTATTAGGGCCCAGGAGGAAGTCACATCCTCCTGCTCTCCCCTACCACTGATGTGCTTGGAGATGAACGTGGTAAAGTCCAGCACCAGTTTTTTCGTGGTGGTTTGCCGTCTGTTCAGCTGCAGGGTGACCCTTGGTTGGAGGAGCCATGTCGGTTCAGCCATTAAGTGTCCTTTGAGATCTGTAAAGTAAGGGGATTCCTCGTTGTGTCCCTGGGAGTACTGAAACGTGACTCTGCTGGTGTTCTCCCTCCTCATTCCCCTCTCCAAGAGGGCAGGGCTCTCGTAGTAGTAGGCCACCAGCCTCCAGAGGTTCTGCAGAGCGTCCCGGTCGATCTCACACTCCAGCAGGCTGACCAGGCTCACGTTGACCGCCACCTCCCCGGACGTCCGCAGGTTCTCCCATGTCATGGAGGAGCTCTCGCTGGGCCGCCGGACATCGCAGGCCACGTGTGCTTTGTTCCCGTGGTTGTCAGTCAGGACAAAGGTGAGGTGGCCCAGGGGACGTTCCAGGTCCCTGGTGTAGGGCAGGTCGGGCTCTGAGTCCGCGTCGTCCCAGCCGGGGCTGTCCCACTGCTTCAGATGGGACACCAGAGAGGGCCGCTCACAGGCCAGCTGGCCAGCAGACAGTCCCAGGACCTGGCTGCCATTTAAGGACTGAGGTGAGGAGCAGACAGCACAGCTCTCACCAGAGGCAGCGTCCCGCTCCTTCTTACACTTAATCACTCCTGACAGAGAGAGACAGAGAGAGAGAGAGAGACAGACAGAGAGAGAGAGAGAGAGAGACAGACAGACAGACAGACAGACAAAAAACACAGCACACAAACAAAACAGACAGACAGACAGACAGACAGACAGACAGACAGCAGACAGACAGACAGACAGACAGACAGACAGACAGACAGACAGACAGACAGACAGACAGACAGACAGACAGACAGACAGACAGACAGACAGACAGACAGACAGGACAGACAGACAGACAGACAGACAGACAGACAGACAGGACAGACAGAACAGAAGGAGAGAAGGAGAGACAGACAGACAGACAGAAAAAGATAGAGCGTGAGAGAGAAAGATAGAGAGAGAGAGACAGACAGACATAGAGAGAGAGAGAGAGAAAGAAAGAAAGAAAGAGAGCAGAATTGTCATTTTTCAGTTTGTTTACCTTAAAGTTGGTTCAGAGAAAGTTACAGATTACTGCACGCTAATTAGAGCATTGTTTAATGATCGAGTCATGCAACTATTTATAAATATTAGCAGTCCAACTGGGTCAGAGGAAACAGCACATAAACACTCACATTGATGTATTATACACATGGGCCCAATCATTGTTGTGAAGTGAATGACAAATATTTAAGTGTTGGAGTGTATGGCAGACACTGGAGAAATATACAGCACAAACAACTAAAGAGAGAGGGAGAGGGAGAGATGGGAGAGAGAGATAGGGCAGAGAGACAGAAAGAGAAAGAGACAGAGACAGGAGAGAGACAGGAGAGACAGAAAGAGAGAGAGGGCAAAGACAGAAAGAGAGAGACAGATAGACGGGAGAGAGAGAGCGAGAGAGGTCAGAGAGACAAAGAGATAGATAGAGACTGGAGAGAGAGAGAAAGAGAGAGAGAGAGAGGCCTCACCCTCATGTTTGTTGTTCCACTCTAGCAGCCACTGGAGATGGCAGTCACAGGTCCAAGGGTTGCCATGCAGGGAGAGCAGCTCCAGCTTGCTGAGGGGCGTCAGGGTCCCAGGCTGGAGGTAGTGCAGCTGGTTGTCCGACAGGTGGAGGTGACGCAGCCCAGAGCTCCAGAAGTTCCCCAGGAGAGAGAGGGTGATGAAGCTGTGTGGGTGGAGGTCCCTCAGCTTGTTGCCCTCTAGCTGTAGGAGTTTTAATGATGTTAGCCCACTGAAGGTGTACGGCTCGATGAAGTCTATGTTGTTGCGGTCCAGGTGGAGTCGCACCAGGCTGACCAAGCCCTCAAACATACCAGGGGTGATGGCCTCCAGCTTGTTGTAGCTCAGCTTCAGAATCTGTCAAGAAAGAGAAATTGGTTAAAAAAATGTAACATTTAAATGTTTTACAATATGATTGCCTGTAGACAAGTGACTGAATATTTAATAGTGAGACACAATCCCCTGACTGTTATGCATCTATGTAGGTTATCTTTCTGGTCTTGAATGAGATGACAGACTCCCCTGGTGCCAGCCTGTCTGTCGGGGAAACTCACCTGCAGAGAGCGCAGGCTGTAAAACGCTCCTGGAGACACGGTCGTGATATCATTCCCATGGAGCATAAGCATCTCCAGCTGGCGGAGTTGTGTGAACTCTGACCCCCCCACTGCCTGGAGGCTGTTATAGCTACACAGAGAGACATAGAGAGGGAGGGACAACATGAGAATGTTGCAGGAGCTGCCTGCCTGTGTGAAATATAAACAAGTAAAGAGCCAATCATCCTGAGAAATCCTCAAAGACATGGAACAGATCAAGCAATCCTTTGGCAGGGAAAGTTGCTTAAAATATGTTACACCAGTGTGAGCCATTCCAACCCCCCACATGTACCGTAGATTGTTGGGTGCAAGTACAGGGCGTTCTTTAAAAACGGTTGAATTCCCATAACCCAGAGCACCACATAGTTTCTTGTAAATAGGCTACCATGTTATACTGGGCTGTCAAATAAAGTGTAACCAGAACATGTTGGCCTATTATATTGGATATTATTAAGATAGAGGACCCAACAGTCTGCTTACACTGAACAAAAATAGAAACACAACATGTAAAGTGTGGGTCCCATCTTTCATGAGCTGAAATAATAGATATTTCTCACAAATTTTGGGCACAAATTTGTTTACATCCCTGTTAGTGAGTATTTCTCCATTGCCAAGATAATCCATCCACCTGACAAGTGTGGCATATCAAGAAGCTGATTGAACAGCATGATCATTAAAAGGGTACCTGCTGTCTCGACCTCTGAATGCTCGGCTATGAAAAGCCACCTGACATTTATTCCTGAGGTACTGACCTGTTTGTTGCACCCTCTACAGCCACTGTGATTATTATTTGACACTGCTAGTCATCTACGAATGTTTGAACATCTTGAAGAACAATCTGGCCTTAATGGCCATATACTCTTATAATCCCCACCCGGCACAACCAGAAGAGAACTGGCCACCCTGCAGAGCCTGGTTCATCTCTAGAGTTTTTCCTAGCCACGGTGCTTCTACATATGCATTGCGGTCCACGAAAGTAAGTCCACAAAGTGAACAATTTCTTTATGGAGGTCAATGAGAGAGTTTTGACTTTTGTTAACATATTGTTAATTTGCTACGTGAGGCGTAATTGATAGAATAGAAGTTTCATCATGGTTAGGCTGTTATGTTTTTATTTAAATAGGCAAGTTAGTTAAGAACAAATTCTTATTTACAATGACGGCTTACCCGGGCTAAACCCAGACAATTCTGGGCCAATTGTGCACCACCCTATGTGCCTCCCAATCACAGCCAGATGTGATGGAGCTTGGATTCAAACCAGGTACTGCAGTGACACCTCTTGCACTGAGATGCGGTGTCTTAGACCACTAAACCACTCGGGAACAATGGCTATGAACGTGTTGATATAAGTGGACTCACGTGACATTTTGGCAACTTAAAAAAAAAAACTTTATATTGGAGTTGTGCCTGTTGTCAGAGATAGAGGACTCATCATGGATATTATCTGTTTTAGCATGGACACTGCCATTGGGGGCTTCCTCCATTTTAAAGTAGTCACTTGGGTGGGGATTCATCTGAGTTGGGAGCAAACAGCCAATGAAGAAGAAGAAAAATGGACTACATTAACATGGAGATAGACTCAGTAGCGCTGCCCATGCTGTCACAGACACTATAATGTTCACACGCATATCTTCCCTCTTATTGCCTAAAATGGTCCCACCTGATTTTGCTGCCTCCCTCCCGCCTTCCATCTTTCAGTATTACCATTGTTAGAGCGGTCACTTGACTGTCTTGACAATATAATAGACAATCTTTGGGAAGGTATACACTTGTTTCCCTGTGGACCGCTTTGTCCATTAAACATTCTCCATTCAGGCTACAAAGGCGCAGATATCCTCATTAACTCTATTTAATGGCGTGCTCTCTGGACAGACGAGTCAAACGTATAACTTTTGGCCTCAATTAGAAATGTTATGTTTTTTTCGAAAACCAAACACTGCGTTCAAACAGAAGAACCTCATCCCAACCGTCAAGAATGGTGGTGGGAGTGTGATAGTTTGGGGATGCTTTGCTGTCTCAGGACCTGGACCTATCATTGACACAACCATGAATTCTGCATTGTATCAGAAGATTCTAGAGGAGAATGTCAGGCTATCCGTTCTCGTGCTGAAGCTGAACCGAAAGTTAGTCATGCAGCAAGACAATGTTCCTAAACTTACACGCAGATCTACAAAAGAATGGCTGCAGAAGAAGAAATTCCGCATTTCAGAATGGCCTAGACAAAGTCCGTACCTAAACCCCATGGGAATGTTGTGGCAGGACCTGACGCCAGCTGTCCATACAAGGAAACCAGAACATTACATTTTGCAAACACTCCAGAGCATGACATTTTGACATCACATGACTATAGCTCACAACCTTGTCACACTCCAGAACATTACATTTAGACATTGTCACATGACTATAGCTCACAACCTTGTCACACTCCAGAAACATTACATTTAGACATCACATGACTATAGCTCACAACCTTGTCACACTCCAGAACATTACATTTAGACATCACATGACTATAGCCACAACCTCGTCACACTCCAGAACATTACATTTTGACATCACATGACTATAGCTCACAACCTTGTCACACTCCAGAAACCATTACATTTAGACATCACATGACTATAGCTCACAACCTCGTCACACTCCAGAACATTACATTTTGACATCACATGACTATAGCTCACAACCTCGTCACACTCATTAAATAGAACATTTATACAGTATTTGGAATACAGGAGCAGTCTTACCCCAGGTTAACCCTCTCTGTGTCCTTGGGCAGGTTACGTGGGGAAGAGGTGAGGTGGCGGAAGGTGCAGTGTACCTCCTTGATGCCGGGGCAGCTGCAGCCCCTGGGGCATGGGGCACACAGGGCCAGCGGGGAGAGGAGCAGCACCAGCAACAACAGCACTGCCCTCAGTCTCAGCCAGGGAGCCAGGACAGTGACACCCTCAGCAGCCATGGCAGGTCTCTCACGCCATCATCCGACCTGGGACAACATGAAGACACAGGAGGGAAGTTTAGTGTGCTTCAGCAGTTTCACTTTGTAAACGGTATAGCTATTGTTATTGTGATTGAACATTTGCAAACTCTAGAATTCCTGTAATAGTGCAAATAAATCAAAATCTTCTTCAGTGGTAGTACAACATGCTAACATTACAAAAGCAGGGCTGGAGATGTATTCAACTGTTGAAAGTAGGCCTAGCTACAGTGTTTGGTTGTATTCATTGCTGCATCTCTTGCTTTCGTAACGTTGTCCTTCACTCTTAGAAAAAAGAGTTCCAAAAGGGTTCTTTGGCTGTCCCCATAGGAGCATCCTTTTTGGTTCCAGCCAGGTAGAATGGAACCCAAAAAGGTTCTACTTGAAACCAAAAGGGTTTTACTTGCAACCAAAAAGGTGTCTTCAAAGGGTTCTCCTATCGAGACATCCGAAGAACCCTTTAACGTTAAGAGTTTAAGAATTATGGGAATGAGTTTTAGAATATTGTTTTAGATGTTTCATATCCAAATGCATAGAGCTGCTGCTGAATTCATAGGGGAAAAAACCCATAAGATTCTTCCTTAGAAAATGCAAAGCATTAAATACTTATTGCATGCCTGTGCTAGCAGGCCTACGCATTCGAGAGCTCAATTACAAAATCCCCCTTCAAAAGGTTGATGACAAGTACAGTACCTCCCAAACTGCAAAATATTCACCTTGAGGGCAAATAAAACAAGCTACAGTTTCTTGTGTTGTTGGTGCATTGCCTTGTGCGGACCTTGGTGGTTAGAGGCTAAGCTGTTTGTCATGCCGTGTGTGCAGAGGGTCTATGAGGGAGCCATGATTTATCATGTCTGTCGTTGGTATGATAATGACCCATGATGAGTGTGCCAATTTTGGACAGTTTCCTCCCTCCCTCCCCTCTTCCTGCCCCACCACCTTTGCTGACTCCAGCTGCATGTTGAAATACCCATCTGAGTGAGAATATAACATACTGACAGCCTAGGCCAGGCCAGGCCAGCCCAACCCAGCCCAGCCCAGCCTAAAGGGACCCTGTAAGAGAGTGAAAATACACTCTGTCTGAGGATGACAGGAGTTAGTGTACGAGTAATACGACCATAATATAGTCTACAATCTGACTCCATTATCATGTGAATGCTGTTGGTCCATAAGCGTATCCGATGGGTCTAGTCAAGGGAGCTAGCCTTGCATCACCACTCTGAATACTGTACACTGAGTTTACAAAACACCTGCTCTTTGACATAGACAGACCAGGTGAATCCAGTAGAAAGCTAAGTGGATTCACCCTTATTGATGTCACTTTTTAAATCCACTTCAATTAGTGTAGATGAAGGGAAGGAGACAGGTTAAAGAAGGGTTTTTAAGCCTTGAGACAATTGAGACATGAATTTTGTATGTGTACCATTCAGATGGTGAATTGGCAAGACAAAAGATTTAAGTGCCTTTGAATGGGGTATGGTAGTAGATGCCAGGTGCACTGGTTTTGTGTCAAGAACTGCAACGCTGCTGGGTTATTCATGCTCAACAGTTTTCCGTGTGTATCAAGAATGGTCCACCACCCAAAGGTCATCCAGCCAACTTGACACAACTGTGGGAAGCATTGGAGTCAACATGGGCCAGCATCCCTGTGGAACGCTTTCGACACCTTGTAGAGTCCATGCCTCGACAAATTAAGGCTGTTCTGTGAAGACGGTGAGGTACAACTCAATATTAGGAAGGTATTCCTAATGTTTTATACACTCAGTAAGATACATGTGTCCAAGATAACCGTTATGCAATTATTAAGAAGCTGAGAGACAAAGAGCTAACACTGTATCTAGCGATTAATGTCAGCATTAAATGATTGAGTTAACCTTGGCTCAGTTAAGAGGCCAAGCATATCTGCTATGTGTAGTGTGAATAATGTTTATCATTAGACCATACATAAAATAATAATTCACAGAATAATACTCAGACATATGAGGACTACCTTTCATATTCATTTAAAAGTAATCAGATTTATTACAGTTATGCAATAAGAATACACTTGGTTCCTACCAGAAGTCTTCGATGTCAAAAGATACTAAATATCTAAAACTCTAAACGTATAAAAACCCACTGTAGTGTAATGGAACGCTACACCAGGAGGTTTACAATGACTCCATGAACAAAGTTTCCACCAGTCTTTTGTTCTCTGTGGGAATGTCCGGCGCTGGAGAAAGCCACGGATAAGGTATGTTTGACTCTTGTGATAGATGTCATATGGTCAGCCATCCAGGCATTGCCATAAATCATGATGGAGTCATCACGCTGGGCCTTGGCGCCTGCAAGTCGCTAGACGCATCTTCATCACTGGACTTCATCATCATCTCTCTATTTTTAGACTACAACCCAAAACACATCACACACAAATCACTGATGACAGGAGTGAAAATAGAGAGAGGTTTGTGGTTACAGCAGTCTATGCTACATGTTTGCTAGTTGTAAAAGTTTGTTAGCTGTGCTTTTATATCATTGTCAGTAGGTGATCATGCAGGCTTTGCTGGGTATAAACCGTATTGTGTGAAAATGTACAAATGTATACCACAGTACTGAAAACACCCTCCAATCTTTGGTGCACACCTGATGACATGTCACGTACCACCAAAAGTTCATAACAAGTAACTGCCAGTCAGTTGGTCCTTACATTGATGGGTTTAACACAACCCACAGCTATACACTAGAGAGGAGTTTCTCTCCAGTCATAAATCACCTGGCAGAGCTGAGGCACCACATGCCTGTAATGTATAATATATCTAATTCAGATCAAAATCACATGTGCTGTCTGGGAGTCAAAATAACACATATATGACACCCATATGTTTCCCATATATGACGTAATGTATGTTATGAAGAACCTTCACACTTTTTATTGAGATTTCAAGCAAATTGAAGATGCCATTTTAAATATTCCGTTTTAGGGATATAATAAAATGAATCTCTCGGACTGTAAAATGTTGGACTAAAGCCCCTTTTCCACATGTCTGTCTTTACTCTGAATTGTGATTAAGCGCTTCACTATGAATTGCGGTAATGTATATCCTAACCACAGGTCAATCAGTCCAAAATGACAGGAACCATATAAAAATAACATTAATGTATGTCTTGATTTAAGTGTTGAATTAGTTTCCAACTAGAATTGACTGTTTCTTATAGGTAAATGCTGTGTGTTTAAATAGCCTATATGTTGACAAATCAAAGATTCTTCAGGCAATTGCTCTTTTGATAACGTATGGTAAATTAATTCAATCAGACTTGGCATCAGTTGATTATTCACCTAAGAAAGGAATTTTGTGCATCAGCAATAACTTCTTGCACCAACAACAATGTGATCTTTACTATGTGGCGATATTCTTCAACTCTTGTCAAATACTGTATGTTGCTTACCTGGAAATTCCTCCAAGAAAAAGTTGGTTGACAGCAGTGTTCACAGTAGCCAGGACAATAAGACACCAGTTCGGTAGAGGAGTGAGGTATCCAGTCTGTGTTTAGTCTTGTTGTGACGCTCTGAGGTAAACCAAGCAGCACTAGGTCTGTGTTAGGAGTGATGGAGGAGAGTTGGGTCTGTTTTAGAGAGGTGGGACCCTAGCTGCGCCTGCACTGGTCCACCCAGCCACACACATCTGGATTAGAGCTTAACTCTGACCCACTCCTCTCTTCCTGAGAGCCTGGCTATACAGGGGAGGAATGCTGTGCTCTGGCTCTGCCTTTGCTTCTCTCTCCTCCACCCCCTCTATTCTCTCTCTCTCTCTCCACCCTCCCCTCTCTTATTCTAACACTGTGATTATTTCTATCCTGTTGGCTTGTCTGGTTGGTTTTTACATAGAATATCATGAATGTAAAGATGATACATTTATAGTGTTTTGCATATTTTCAGATTATTTGAACAGGTTGGTATCAGATATATTCAGATGAATACCCCCAAAGATAATCGCATTGAAAGCAATGTTGTCAAATACTTTTGTGAATTTTCCAAATTGTGAGGTTGCAATATACGATATGCAACCCCCCCACCCGAATATACACTCCCCACCCTCCCCACTCCAATATACACCCCCCCCACCCATCCATCTCCCCATTGTAAATATGAGTCAGGCAGGTATTATTGTCAGATTGGGCTCTGACATTCCTGTCCCCCTTCTTCCTTTCACCTCCTAAACGTATCTTCTTCCCCATGTCTGTGATGACAGGCTTTGCAGTTTGCACCCATCATCCATCCACAGTACCCCCCCAACCATCCATCCCCAGTCCCTCCCACCATCCGTCCACAGTACCCCCCCCACCATCCATCCACAGTAGCCCCCCACCCCATCATCCATCCATAGTACCCCCCCCCTAACAGATTCTGTTCTGTTTTTTTTCTGTATTCTGCTGTTGTTTCATTTTCTGTGTTTGCCCAGCAGTGTCGGGACAGGATGTGTCTGCTCATCATCATGCTGACCATGTCTCTCAGCTGCATCTGGCAAATTAATTTGGCTCTCTCCACCTTTTACTGTTTCTCAGCGATAGTCAGACCTTGGAAAATGTTGTAAAGTGAAGAAATAGCAAAGCAGCCAATCACTCTGAATTTGCTAAATAGATTAGATACACAGGCCAATACCTTGTAGCTACAGTACATGTAGCAGAGGAAATAAGACATCTGAACCATGGAAGCTGGCACAACAGCCTCAATCACTCCTAACCAAAAGAGAGACAGTCAGGGTACGTCCATTTCTAGACTGAACGTTATTTTGGTATTAGTTTATCATTAATTCATCCTCCTTTTCTCTACCAACACAGATAAAGCCATGCCTGCCCTCTGCTTGTGGTACTGTGAGGGTTGACAGGGGAACAATGCTATGAAAGAGATCATGCACAGGAGAGGTCTCACCTTACATGAGTGGGCTCGTCTTGCATTCCCAGAACACTGCTGTCAGTACGCTGTCTAACTGATATGCAGACAACCCACCATGTGCTCTGATATTAATGCATGCACTCTCTGTGTCATCTGTACAATGGACTTAACACGTGTAAAACAACATGCTAGGGACAATTTGGGACTAAATAACTAACTCTCTCTCACTCACCCACTCACTCACTCACTCCTCCAGGGACAGAGTTCCTTTAGATATCTTAGGTCATTACCCCAGCTAGCCCAGAGCTAAGTGGCAGCAGCATACCAAATCAGGCCCCTCAGCTCTGCTCTTCATCAACTGGGCCTGGCTGTCCTTTTGAGCGTGTAACTGCTATGTAATGCTGTGGTGGTGCTGTCCTGGACCAGGTCCATTTGAAGATCAAAGTATCATTGGGTGTTTGATCCAACTTTACTTGTATGTAAAGGGATCAGGTCTTGTTTTGCCTGCTGACCTAAAATCGATGGCAGATAGAACTACTACACCAGAAACCAACTTGCTCTACCAACTTGCTCCGTAAAGAGCTGGAGCAGTTCACCTCAGGCCTACATCATTAAAAAGGCATTATCAACCATGAACATTCAATTGAGCATTATGCACTCACACAATGAGACCACTCAATAATGGCTATGGTCTATGCGCACCCTGAAAGCACATTCTTAAGATTCCACTCCATCCTGGGATGGCATGATCATGCATTCCACATCTCAATTCATAAAGATGCCAATGATATTTACTTGCAGTTTCACAGTGAGCCAGCCCATCATTCTAATGATCTAAAAAAAAATCAGGAGTGGAAATACTCTCCTCCATTTGCCAGTGTTGAACAGAACCCAGCAGTGTGATGCATGATAACCTTTTCACTTTGGGCTACAGTGCTACCACATCTCCAGCAGAGCTGAGTCGAGCATTTAATTACCAAATTAGGCTCAGGATGATTGGACTTCCTGTGATACAAATGGAGAGTTTCACCAATCACATACTAAGGGGGGTCTCCTAAATCACAATGAAACATACAGTTCATTATCGATGCCGTGCTCTGTCTCTCTCTCACCTCTCACCTTGTCCCTACCCTGTTCATCTCAGCCCCTGGCTGCCTTCTCTCCCTCTCTCCCTCTCTCTCTCTCTCTCTCTCTCTCTCTCTCTCTCTCTCTCTCTCTCTCTCTATTCTCCCTTTCTCTCTGTCTCTGTCTGTCTCCCCCATGTAATCCGTGACCCCCTTTGACAGCCACAAATCAAGTGGTCAACAGCTCAGTGGACAGGAAGTTAAAAGTTCACGGGACATGGTTATCACAACTTCTACTGAATGTGTTTGGCTTGTAATCTTCTCCCTGTGAAGTCAATAAGAGTTTATTCTTCTGTAAACCTGTGTGCCGTGCCAGTTTATTCTTCTGGAAGCCTGTGTGGGCCGTGCCAGTTTATTCTTCAGGAAATCTGTGTGCCGTGCCAGTTTATTCTTCTGTAAGCCTGTGTGTGCCGTGCCAGTTTATTCTTCAGGAAGCCTGTGTGTGCCATGCCAGTTTATTCTTCAGGAAGCCTGTGTGTGCCGTGCCAGTTTATTCTTCAGGAAGCCTGTGTGGGCCGTGCCAGTTTATTCTTCAGGAAGCCTGTGTGTGCTGTGCCAGTTTATTCTTCTGGAAGCCTGTGTGTGCCATGCCAGTTTATTCTTCTGTAAGTCTGTGTGCCGTGCCAGTTTATTCTTCTGTAAGCTTGTAGGCCATGCCAGTTTATTCTTCTGGAAGCCTGTGTGGGCCGTGCCAGTTTATTCTTCTGTAAGATTGTGTGGGCCGTGCCAGTTTATTCTTCTGTAAACCTGTATGGGCCGTGCCAGTTTATTCTTCTGTAAGCCTGTGTGGGCCGTGTTAGTTTGTTCACCTCTTCTTCTATAGAGTTTTGGGGCGTATCCAGGTTTCCTGGGGAATAATCTCATCTCTGACTGGATTGTATTTGTCTCAGTAATTGATCTACCCAAGATCTTGGCATTGACACTCATTTATAATGCTTAACCCTTTCACAGGTCACTGCTCTTTGTGACATTCTGACTTCATGGTGGGATGAATTATCTGAATAACACGTAACCCTTCTGGGACACCGTACCTTCCTTTCTTTCCTCCAGTGTCAATGGAGAAAGCCAGGTAGAGAAGCGCTGAGTCACTGAGAAATGTCTCCTTATCAATTAGAAAAGAGTTAGGCCTATGGCCATTTGTTATCAATGTACCTCGTTGAGACAATGAATATCCATTGTGAATCTGTCCAACAGTGTCCTCATCAAATGACCCATCCCTCCATGTATTTCACACTTCGTTTGTTCTCACCCATATTGCCCCCAATTCCAATAACGTGGCGGATCAAGTCTGTCCTTCAGGAATGGACCAATGGAAATCTCTCCTAACCGAGACCAGCTGCAGACAGACAGGATGGAGCAGGGCCAAGAAGAAGGTTATCCCTGGGTAGATAAGTCCATGGCTCCTCAATGCTCTGTCACCCCTCCCTCCTCTGCAGAGCTGTAAATCTCTCTATAGTCAGACCAGACCAGACCAGGGCAGGATAGGACAGGCTACACCGTGCCTGCCCTGTGCGTGTGTGCAGCCCTGGCAGCTGGACTGTAGGGGAGCAGTCAAACACACTCATGGCGGTCAAGTCAGCCAAGTTCACTTCCATAGCAGGAGTTTTATTGGAACAGGACTATCCATTATCAACGCGACTTGACATATTATCCATCATGATTTAGGCTCCAATTGTTTTATAGAGATGGAGCACGATTAGGGAGACAGCAGATGTCTTTGGTAGTGATATTACCACCGAACAATGCACAACAACAAAACCTTTCTTGGTCACACGTTGTGCATTTAATAAGAACGGGCTCCCGAGCGGCGCAGTGGTCTAAGGCACTCCATCTCAGTGCAAGAGGCGACACTACAGTCCCTGATTCAAATCCAGGCTGAATCACATCTGGCTGTGATCAGGAGTCCCATCGGTTGGTGCACAATTGGCCGGGATAGGCCGTCATTTTAAGTACAAATTTGTTCTTAACTGACTTGCCTAGATAAATAAAAAATGCAATAATAATATGGCATTTTGTGTGTGTGAGAGCGTGAAAGAGGGCAAAGCAGGATGTCTTTCATTTCCCGGCTGTGGGTGCCAACCCTCTCTCTCCGCCCCCTTTCCCCGCCTAGGGTAGCTGAGGGCCAGCCAGCAGGTGGTGCCGTGGCATCTCCAGTACCTCATCACTCCCAGATGAAGGTAGTAAAGGGATTTGGCAGATCCACTTCTTAATAACGCTCACCTGCTGAGAGGCCCTCTCTGGGAGGCTTATCATCAGCGATGGCAGATAGAAAGGATGCCTTTCAGGGGCCCAGGGTTATCATATCTCTCCCCTCTCTCTTCTCTCTCTTTATGTCTCTCCCTTTCTTTCTCTCCCTTTCCCTCTCCCTCTCCCTCTATCACTCCCTTTCCTGCACTGTGCGGGCCAGGTTGTGCAGAGGGAGAGAAAAGGGGTCTTTAACATCTCATCAAAAAACAGATATATGATAGTTGATGCCAAAAACATTGTTTTGTATTTTTTATTGTTACCGTTGCCACAATATGTTGTTCACAGCATACAGAAAGTATACTATTGTCTGACTTCACCTTTAATATGGCATGTATTGGTAACATATGTAAAGGAAAATATATTTAAAAAAATAAAACAATATTTTATAAACAGTACCAGTCAACAGTTTGGGCACACCTACTCATTCCAGAGTTTTTCTTTATTTTAGCTATTTTCTACGTTGTAGAATAATAGTGAAGACATCAAATCTATGAATTAACACATATGGAATCATGTAGTAACCATAAAAGTGTTAAACAAATCAAAATATATTTTATATTTGAGATTCTTCAAAGTAGCCACCCTTTAGGGCTATCTTCTGTATACCACCAATACCTTGTCACAACACAACTGATTGGCTCAAACGCATTAAAAAGGAAAGAAATTCCACAATTTAACTTTCAACAGGGCATACCTGTTAATTGAAATGCATTCCAGGTGATTTTGATTTGTTTAACACTTTTATGGTTACTACATGAGTCCATATGTGTTATTTCATAGTTTTGATGTCTTCACTATTATTCTACAATGTAGAAAATAGTAAAAATGAAGAAAAACCCTGGAATGAGTAGGTGTGTCCAAACTTTTGACTGGTACTGTATATATATTTACAAAAAATGTATATATATATGGTGGATTGGAAATGATGCAGACAATTACATTGATGGAAGCCACAATCTATCTGCAATATTTAAGCAGATCTACCGCCTATTTTAAAAAATTACATTAAAAATACATATGTCCCGTTCCCTGTAACAATACATAATAAATATCCTACTAAGACATTATTGAATTATTGAAAAAAGTAACAGCAACTAGACTATTCATTATATCATGGATTCTTCCACGGAAGAGGCAGAATTATATCATATGTATCTATGTGAGTGGGGTGATATGTGCACTTCACAGAGACCTAATAATTAATACAACATGCAGCTTATGGTACAAAGCTTCCGGCAAATGCTTTGGATGCATTGCCAATTTTCCGTCCATGATACACTACAACAAATGGGCCGCAAAGCATCAAATCGAAGACTCTTGAATGAAAAGCATTGACCTATTATGACAAGTTGCTGAAAGGGCTGGCATGTGGGTGAATCTCTACCGGTCGGGACTCAAAACAAGCCTTGTCTCATTAGAACAGGAGAACAGATGTGTATAGGAGACATTTCCACTGTATCTCTTTACGCCCTCGAGGAGAAGCCAACACTCCGCCAATCAGAATTGCAGTCTGAGCAGTAGGCTCCACATCAGATGTGTGGAAATGCCTTTCCTCATTACTTCTGCATCCCTGTAGTTTCTCTACCATTCTGTAGTATGGCATCTCAGCCATTATGTGAATGGAAATCAAGTTGAAGCAAACAGGTATGAGTCAGAGCATCCCAGACCCTCTAACAGCACGTTTAAAACATAGCACACAGCAAGACTAAGACTTGGCGACTGGCCATTGTTTCAGTAGTTCAATTATTTTTGGCTAAGGGAGATAACAGTTATATGGGACAGGTGTGTTCAGATTTCAGTTGGAGATAATGGGATCCGAGAGGAGGGGTATTGTACAGTATATCTCGCCTGCTAAGCAATGTAACATTCACAAGTGGTTTGACCAGATTCTGGGGGAAATCTCTGCAATATAATATGCTGAGAAAACAGTGATGAAATACAATTTTTATATCCTTTTCCATTATTTTATCCAAAAGGCTGTGGATACCCCTCTGAAGTTATTTTGTGTAGTGTTGCTGCAGTCAAGCATCCCCTACTGTTGGCTGGGGGTGTTACGGGAGACTAAGGCATTGTCACGCTTTGCTGCTGATTGATGGTGTGGTGTGTGTGTGTTTGTGTTTGTGTGGTGTTCTTGTTTTGCAGTCATGTTACAGTTGGGTTGGCGTGTTCTATGGTTTTCTCCATCATAAACTTGACTGTGTTCCATTCACGTGTTTTTCCTCAGTGCGTGTCATTAGCCTCAACTCACCTAGGAAGCTAATATAGTTTTTGTTCAGTGCATGTCATTAGCCTCAACTCACATAGAACGCTAATTTAGTTTTTCCTCAGCGCGTGTCATTAGCCTCAACTCACCTAGGAAGCTAATTTAGTTTTTCCTCAATGCATGTCATTAGCTTCAACTCACCTAGGAAGCTAATTTAAGTTTCCTCAGTGCGTTCATTAGCCTCAACTCACCTAGGAAGCTAATTTTAGTTTTTCCTCAGTGCATGTCATTAGCCTCAACTCACCTAGGAAGCTAATTTAGTTTTTCCTCAGTGCATGTCATTTAGCCTCAACTCACCTAGGAAGCTAATTAGTTTTTCCTCAGTCGTTCCATTAGCCTCAACTCACCTAAGAGCTATTTAGATTTTCCTCAGTGAGTGTCATTAGCTTCAACTCACCTAGGAAGCTAATTTAGTTTTTCCTCAGTGCGTGTCATTAGCCTCAACTCACCTAGGAAGCTAATTTAGTGTATTTTGGTCTCGGTTGCTGCTCTCCCAACTGCCTGAGGAAGACCAACAGTGTGATGAGGAAACCATCTGCTTCACGTCTTTCCTCTCCCCAGAGTCCACATGTTGGGAGATGATGTGGCCTCGTTTGTGATTAAACTGCCGTAGTATGGAAAATGTTCACTGGCTTTCTTCCTGGCACATCGCTTGCTACGTGAACACAGGCATCTGTCTTTCAACCATCATGTTTTCATGGACTAAATCAGTCACAGTTTTTGATTTGTGAATTTATAATTTGAGCTCAGGGGTTGGATGAGCTCTCCATTGAACCAAAACACAGGTTGCTTCTTTAACCTCCATAGCTCCATGATGATCCACCCTGGGAAGCCGTGTAGTTTCTGTGGTTGGAACAAAGCTGTGAATATTCAGTATGGTGGACTGGGTAGAGCCACTGATCTGATCTGAACTCATCTGACATTGCAGTTTACTCAATTCAATATTGAATATCTGTGTTGTTTCCTTCCTGTAACATATGCCCAGATATCCACAGTCACTGCCCCTCTTTGGCAAACTTCACCATCAGGCCCGTATGGAGCTACACAGCTCCGACTTCCTTGGGTTTGATGTAAAGACAATGTATGCTTTGATCAGCCATGTTCCATCGCTATAGCATCTCCTTCTGTGTTGAGTGTAAGAGCAAACGGGAGGAGACAGCTGCTTGACTGTACATAACTTTGCCCCGGGCCAGAACACGCCCACCAGATGAGTTGGAAATTCTTATACATGTCCATAAATATGCAAATGGGAAACAAGACTCAAAGACTTCATACTTCATCATCAATTATCATGATATATATTTTTTTTAACGCTGTAGTACTATGTCAGAGAAGATTGGAGTCGGAGCGAGGTGTAGAGGGATATTATATGCACACATTTGACACAATTATAGGATACTAGCATACAATAGTTCCATTATACTGAATCCAAATTACACTGCATAACAGTAACCTGTAATGACCTCCCTTCAGCAGAAAATTGTGCATTGTATAGAATCGCTGCCATTTGGCTCAGAGGCAAGTGAGTGCCGGTGCACGCACATTCCAACACAAAACATCCAACAAGCCGTCTCATGTATAAAGCAGAGGTGGGGTAACATCACTCATCATCTCGACTCCTAATAAGTAACAACCTAGAGTCATTGGAGTAAAGGAAAGCAAAGCCTGAGAGACATCATTCCCTCTGCTCTCGTTTGCTGCTGCGGACTGCAGGATGCTTGACAAACTGATAGTATCCAGCTGCACAACCTATGTCTTATCAGAGGGCTTTTCTTAGGGAGGATCAGTGTCTGTCTGTGGTTGGAGGGCTGGGCCTCCTGACTCCCTCCCTTGATAGGTTAACAATGCTTGACTGCCAGGCATGAATCCAAAAGGCATCCAGAGGATCGTATTGGCTGAGTTGATCATGCAGAAGGAGCATGCATGGAGACTTAGCTAGTCTGGCACCTTTCTCAGACTTTTCAGCCGAGGATTCACATGTTATGACTGTCACAGGAGTTCACACACTCAGTTACACACGCATGCAGACAGAGTGTTTGGGCCATAGAGATATACTGTACTATGTTCTATATCTGTAGTTTGGGCAGTCTTTCATGCCGATTAGCCCATTGCGCTATGTATTTTTCTCAGGGAACGATTACAGTCAGTCAATATTACTGGAGACGAGATTTAATCTGTAGGATATGATCCATGTTTCCTAGCTGGGTCACCATAAGGTACACTGAACAACTGTGATACTGTCTAAATAGTTCCAGGCTTCCCTTGTTATTTTTACCTGAATGAAGTGGTGCAGCTGGAAAATAAATGGCATTTTACACCCATCTCATGACTGAGCCTAGTGAGATGGAAAGTCAATGAGGAGTAGAAATCTGTCGGGCTTTTCATTGAAACTGACTGAGTGATTCTTCAATTCAAGCCCATTCACTAACAGTTCCAGTAAGGCTGACTTCCAGCCATCTTGTGTGGCGGGCGGATGACGCATTGTGCTGGTGCTCGGCGGCGCAGGCTAACTTGCTAAATGAACAGCAGACATGGAAAAGCCATTGTGCCTGCCAGGGGAGGAAAGTGAGAGCTCAGCACTCAGGCTTTGAAAGTACGCTGTTTGAAATGTAGGCCACCGAAAGAATCGGCACAGCAAATTAGTAGCTCAGGTTGTCGAGCAGACACACAATAGCAGGACAGGCTCATATATCAGCTCAGTGGCTCTAGCTCATAGTAGTAGAGGGAGTAGTAGAGAGTATGGAGGGGCCAGGGTGGCCTGGTGGACGGCCAGGCAAGGTTTACAGTACCTGAGGATGAGGCCCATACAGAGACAGAGGCTCTCCTGTCTGATGGCAGGCCCAGATGTGAATGCTGAGCTGCAGGCTGCAGGGACAAGGCACGTCAGGCCAGTCCACAGACCCCCCTGGGGACCACCACGTGATTTATGGGACTCAAACCCCCACTTCCTATTCCCACTCTGCTCCTGCCCCAGAACGATCTTTATTTGTCCAGGCCGCTCTGTTTCCGTATTCAGACCCAGCCAAGTCTCCGGGAATGAAATGCCTGCCTGCAGGAGAAGTGCACCTTTAAAATACATCAGCTCCCTGTTTTAAAATGTGGCGCTTGTTGGACCTTAGGGACTGGATAATATGGGTGAAGCAGAAGAGGCTGGTGGGAGGAGATACAGCTGGATGGGCTCATTGAGCCCATCCTACTGTAGCTCCTCCCACCAGCCTCCTCTGGGGTCAAGGCCCATGGAGCATCTCTGTCAACAATGAGGATTTTTGTGGCCAGGAATATGGACTGGAAAGCTGGCAGCCTCATGTGCAGGATTCTATACTGTTACAGCTCAGCCTCTGCTGTAGTCAGATCAGGAAATGCCTACATGCACATTGGCAACACATGGCATGGGTTTCCTCTGTTCATTCACCTCTCCTCCAGTAGATGGTGCTCCATTCCACTCAAAATCTTTGATGTCCTCCACTAGACTGCACAAAGCTGCATAAGGACATTTCATAAAAGCCCACAATCCGAAAACATGAAGTCTATTGTTATCGTTTTCTGGGATAATGATAAATTACAGGAAACGCTATGTTATATTATTATATATTGCTATGTTTTATGATGTCATGATATCATCCTCATTAAAGAACATGGAAGATCAAATTTGAGGCCTTGTGTCTTTCAGACAAGGCCCGAATTCCCCCCCCCCCCTCCACACACACATGCAGTCTTGTACAGCTAACCATGTGGGGACACACAATTCAGTCCCATTCAAAATCCTATTTTCCCTAACTCCTAAACCTAGCCTGTACTCTTACCGTAACCCTTACCTTAACCCTAACCCTAACCCTAGCCCAAAAACATAACCCTAACCTTAATCCAAAAACCTAACCTTAACCCAGCTCCTAACCCTAACCCTAAAACTAACCCTAGCTCCTAACCCTAACCCTTAACGGAATTCTAACCCTAACATTAATTCTAACTTTAACCCTAAACCCCCTAGAAATAGCATTTGACCTTGTGGGGACCAACAAAATGTCCCCAGTTGGTCAAATTTTTGTTAGAATTCCATTAAGGGTTAGGGTTAGGAGCTAGGGTTAGTTTTAGGGTTATGGTTAGGAGCTAGGTGTCACGTTCGTCGTAGTGAGGAGACCAAGGCGCAGCGTGATGTGAATACATACTTCTTTTAATAAAGAAATAACACTGAACAAACTAAACAAAATAAACGTGAACGCTATATACAACGAGTGCAGACAAGCAACTTCACATAGACAATACCCCACATAACCAAAATGGAAAATGGCAACCTAAATAGGAATCCCCAATCAGAGACAACGATAAACAGCTGTCTCTGATTGGGAACCAATTCAGGCCACCATAGACCTACATTTACCTAGACAATACCAAAACCCCATAGATATACAAAAACCCTAGACAAGTCAAACACACATACCACCCTCGTCACACCCTGACCTAACAAAAATAATAAAGAAAACAAAGATAACTAAGGTCAGGGCGTGACACTAGGTTTAGAGTTAGGGTCCCTAAACCCCTAGAAACAGCATTTGACTTGTGGGGACTAACAAAATGTCCCCAGTTGGTCAAATTTTTGTTTTGTTTTCTATTCTGTGGGGAGATCTGGTCCCCACAAGAATAGTTAATAGTCCACACACACGCACGCACACACACACACACACACACACACACACACACACACACACACACACACACACACAACACACACACACACACCACACACACACCACACACACACACACACACACACACACACACACACACACACACACCACAACACACACACACACAACACACACACACACAAATCATCTTATCTTTTCCTGTCTTCTCAGTACCATACTCTCCCTATCTGCTGTAAATCCCAGCAACGGGGAGTGTGTGGCAGAGATGATTGAAGTATGATTGTGTTTGGTTAGGGACGAGCTCAGGTGATCCATATCCAGTGAGTGTATTGCTCCGTGGGCAGGTTCATAAGGACCACAGTTATTTGTGTTTGCCCTGGGATCTATATGAAATCGATGTCTGTGTGTGGTGTTCTACGTCAAGCCCAGCTGGGCCTCTCTGTGCTGGGCCTGCCTCCACTGGGCCTCCCTGGGTGGGTTGGGGGTTGGATTTGCCTGGGAGATCAGCACATGGCTCTCACCCTCTCAACTGACAGCTGCCAACACTGCAGTCTTCTCCCCTGGCGAGTGTCTGACTCTGAACCTCCACGTCACAAACTTAAGCCCCGTGGACGTGTTCCTCCATAAACTCCCCCCGCAGCTCACTGCTATCCTGTGCTAGAGGTGACTTCTCTGAGTGGGTTTGGGTATGTACTGAATCAAAGATAATTATATTAGGGTCTATACTGGATCAGATATTATATTAGGGTCTATACTGGATCAGATATTATATTAGGGTCTATACTGGATCAGATATTTCCTCCCTCATGATCTGTTTTGTTTTACTAATCTTGTTCTGGTTTATCCCTGCTTAACAGAAAGTCAGGATTTCAGTGGCGGTGTGGCTGAGTTATGCGTGGTCTCTGGCTCAGTCTGGTGCCAGGACCTGTTAGCAGACAGAGGAGCAGGGGAGGTTTGTGTCTGAAGGGGAGAGTTGTATGTCCCCCCTGCCTCTACATCGTAAGGAACACAGCTGTTTACAAAACATTTGGAAAGCAAAAACACACTCCAACATGAAAGAGCTCCCATTTTCCGTTCGGACTAATACATCTGTGACCCTCTGAGCCCTCAAAGCTGGGGCAACACAATTATCCCGTAGGACGTGATTCTCATCTAAGAATTACCACTGTTTTTCTCACCTTTTGGGATTTTTCCTGGCGGCATGCATACATTATTGCAGTGCTTGTGCTGGGCAAACCTCTTATGGTGTAATTATATTAAATTGCGTTGTCATGCAGAGGTATAACACGGTTGCAGTCACTTTTAAGATTGAAAAGGAAATGCGCATATTATAAAAACGTTCACACTCAATTGCGAAACCTCCAAAAAAACAACAACAATCCACATTTAAATGTTCTATTACATTAAACTTTCAGGTCAGCCACATTATTTTCACTTGACTGCTCCCTTGTCCTTCACATTACTTACACAGAGTCAATAATGTCGCTCCCAAAGGAAAACGGGCTCATTTTAATTTCCTGGTTAGTTGGCGTTCTTGTCTCCTTCAGTAGGTGTCGTTGTGGCTCTCTGTTCAACTCATGTCGCCCAGGCAACGGGGGCACTGCTGTGCACAAGGTTCTCATCCCCTTACCTTTCCAGACTACAGCAGCAACAATAGTAGCGGTTTGAAACTCCCCTTAATCTGACTAATCCCCTTCCACTGAGTGGAGACCTCTCCCCTGTCTTTGGACCAGTGGTTGTTATTAAACTGTGCTATGCCCCTGAGGCTCCTATAGCCCTGAACCGGGCATATCAGGCTGGGTGCTGGTCGGGGGGGGGGGGGGGGGGGGGGGGGGCTTCCTGACACCCCACAGTCATCATAGATCTACATTCACCCCATTGTGGAAGATGTGCTATCATTTAAAACCAGAGGGGGATTCCAATAACCGCTGCCAAACCAAATCATTACACGCTTCTGCGGCTTTCTGTTACTGTGCTATTAACTCTCATTATGAACACAATGGTAGCTACCCACAACGCCGCTCAGGAGTGGAGGGAACAGGCCCCGTCTTCTGGCTGCTGTAAACTGTGAGAAGATGGTTGTTCCTGGCTGATACTGAGACGGAAGGAGGCAAACATTGGGTGTCGTGACCCTTGTCCCTCTGCTCTGCTGGGATCCACCTAAACACTGTTGAGGCCTCAGACGTGGGCTTTGCCAAGGCTAGGCCAGGTCTGAAGTGAGGCAAGGCATGTTTCTCAATATGCATACTACTGTGCTCCACACTCTCATGCGCTTAGTGCATTCTTGTGAGGACAAGAGAGTGTGGAGAATGCATAAAGCAATACATTTGAGAAGCACTCGCACTTCCACCACTGTATTGACTTACACTTCACCTCCCTATTCACTGAACCTTCTTCCAGCCAGGACAATGGCAACAATAGACGAAACAAGATATACACAAAGCAAAAGTTTTACTTAATAATTATCAGCTAGATATGTGAACCGTAATAATCTAGCTAGCCAGCTAGTTAAACAGGCAAAAATTACCTAAAACTAATGTTATTCAAGGTAGCTACCAATTCTTAATGGCTAGATAGCTAGCCAGTTAGCCAGTTAGCCCTATTGACTTACTATGGACTTACAGTACCCATTCACTGAACCATCTTCCAGCCAGGACAACAATGGAAATAGAGACGAAACAAGATATACACAAAGCAACCATAGATGTAAATTTTTCGTGGGTAGCTAGCTAACAGTTCTTTGTGGCTATATAGCTAGCTAAGAGTACTAGTACCTAGCCAGTTAGCCCTATTGACTTATTATGGGCTTGCTATCTCAAATCAAATACAATTTTATTGGTCACATGCACGTGTTTAGCAGATGTTATTGCGGGTGTAGCGAAATGCTTGTGTTTCTAGCTCCAAGAGTGCAGTAATATCTAACAAGGAGTATCTAACAATTTCACAACAATACACACAATACACACAAATCTAAAGTAAAGGAATGGAATTAAGAATATATAAATATTTTGATGAGCAATGTCAGAGCGGCATAGAATAAGATACAGTAGAATAGAATAGAATACAGTATATACGTATGAGATGTGTAATGCAAAATATGTAAACATTCTTAAAGTGACTAGTGTCCCATTATTAAAGTGGCCAGTGATTTCAAGTCTATATAGGGGAGCAGCCACTAATGTGCTAGCGGTGGCTATTTAACAGTCTGATGAAGCTGTTTTTCAGTCTCTCGGTCTCAGCTTTGATGCACCTGTACTGACCTCGCCTTCTGGATGATAGCGGGGTGAACAGGCAGTAGCTTGGGTGGTTGTTGTCCTTGATGATCTTTTTGGCCTTCCTGTGACATCGGGTACTGTAGGTGTCCTGGAAGGCAGACAGTTTGCCCCCAGTGATACATTGGGCAGACCGCACCCCCCTCTGGAGAGCCCTGCAGTTGTGGGCGGTGCAGTTGCCGTACCAGACGGTGATACAGCCCGACAGGATACTCTCAATTGTGCATCTGTAAAAGTTTGTGAGGGTTTAAGGTGCCAAGCCAAATTTCTTCAGCTTCCTGAGGTTGAAGAGGAGCTTTTGTGCCTTCTTCACCACACTGTCCGTCTACAGTATGTAGGCAGGTAAACATGCCTAAATTAACACGTGGATTTATTAACATATGAGATGTGAATAGGCAACATTTCATTGCGAAGTCGGAGTGTATTTTCTCCCGCTTCAGTTCAAATAATGGCCGGCATTGATTTCAAGAAATTGTGCATAACATTTTATGTGTTTGCGTCATATTTCTTTGCATACTATCCGTTTGCATCGATGCATGCTTCAAAATATGTACAAATGGAGTACGCATTCGAGAAGTGCCCTCTGTGCTCTGTTTCGCATACCTTGATTTGGACTCATACTCCGACCCTCCCGTGCTCCAATTTGAGTGCTCGGAGCACAGTAGTATGCATTTTGAGAAGCACCCAAGGCAGCATCCCAAATGGCACCCTATTCCCTATGAAGTGCACCACCTGACCAGGGCACATTAAAGCACTATATAGGGAATATGGTGCCATTTTGGGACGTCACAGCAGCTAGGTTAGCAGTACTTAGGTTAATAGTAGCTAGCGATACAGCAGCTAGGGTAGCGGTAGCTAGAGACACAGCAGCTAGGGTAGCAGTAGCTAGAGACACAACAGCTAGGGTAGCTTTAGTTAGAGTCACAGCAGCTAGGGTAGCAGTAGCTAGAGTCACAGCAGCTAGGGTAGCTAGAGTCACAGCAGCTTAGGTAGCAGTAGCTAGAATCAAAGCAGCTAGGGTAGCAGTACCTAGAGACACAGCAGCTTGGGTAGCAGTAGCTAGGGTAGCAGTAGCTAGAATAGCAGTAGCTTGAATCACAGCAGCTAGGGTAGCATTAGCTAGGGTAGCGGTAGCTAGAGTCATAGCAGCTAGGGTAGCAGTTGCTAGAGACACAGCAGCTAGGGTAGCAGTTGCTAGAGACACAGAGAAGCCAGTTAAATGACATTAATGATCCTCTGGGTGTGAAGTGGCTGTGGATTTGGACAGGTGCTCTCCCCAGCTACACTCACATTTATAGCAACGCTTGCAGCCAACCCTCTCACTGCCTAGCTGGTGAATAGGACTCTATTCTCTACTTGCCTACTGGTTGGTTACCATGGCTCCTGACTGCTTTCATTTTGGTCTTGGAAAGCACAGATAAATAAAATAGAAAGAGGGGAGTGGTGGGGGGTGGAAAGGTTTCCCGTTGTTGGCGTTATGAGCATTCTTCCTGTAGGTCTGGGGCATGTACAGTTAAACTTTAAATTGTTTATTCTATGGCCTCCCGAGTGGCAAAGCGGTCTAAGGCACTACATTGCAGTGCTTGAGGCGTCACTACAGACCAGGTTCGATCCCAGGCTGTGAAAGACCCATGAGGCGGCGGACAATTGTCCCAGCGTCGTCTGGGTTAGGGGAGGGTTTGGCCGGGCGGGATGTCCTTGTCCCATTGCGATCTAGCGACTCCTTGTGGCTTGCCGGGTGCATGCACACTTACTTCAGTCGCCAGTTGTATGGTGTTTCCTCCGACACATTGGTGAGGCTGGCTTCTGGGTTAAGCGAGCAGTGTGTCAAGAAGCAGTGCGGCTTAGCAGAGTCGCGTTTCAGAGGATGCATGGCTCTTGACCTTCACCTCTCCCGAGTTCATACGGGAGTTGCAGCGATGGGACAAGACTGTAACTACCAACTACCAATCACAAAAAAGGGGGATTTTTTAAAACAATATTTAGCCGTCTCAAAATGCATATCAGCCAATTAAAATCTTTGATTTACTTGCACGTTATAGAACGCTACATTGTAGCTGGTCCCATCAGATAACCTGGCACACGTTAGCCCTATGCTAACCTCACCAGCTCACAGTGATTATTTCCTGTAACAAATTCCTCAACAACCTATCAAAGATCTTAGACTTTAAATCCATGAATCAATAGCATTTCTTAAAATAGGTCAACCCTGGCCACCAGAGGGACATTTTAAACCTACAAATTCAAGGTTTACTTTCGTTCTGTTGGTCTGTAACAAAATGTTGTGTGCCAATATTGCATTGATGCATCCATGACTAGGCTACTAGCTAGCTGCTAGTACTAACATAAGACAAACATTTTTGTTTTTACATAAATTAGGACCTTACAACATGTTCGTTTATTGTACGTCATAGGAAAAAAAAGAGGAAGAGACTTATTGTGAAATAGCAGTCCTGTACCATTACCACTGCTTCCTTGTGCCATATACTGTGAATAGAATAGAATAACAGAAGCATTCTATTCTGTGAGGCATGTTGTACACATGGAGAAGGATGAAATCTCAGGGACACATCCTTTCTACATTCTCGGTACATAACCATACCTTGAAGCACACAGACTGTATGACATTGGCTTAGCCAGGAAAGAAGATAAAAAAAAGCTTTTACTTGACAGATTTTTATCACGATCTGATTGATTTTTGCTGGGTTTTTCCTTTTGCTTAGTAATGTTGTTGGCTTCTGAAACTATACACACTTGAGGGGAGATACATAAATATACCTTTGAATCAATGGTGAACTGAATTTATATCAGTTACCTTGGTAACGGGAGGTTGTGCTATGCAATAAGAGGGAATACATTCAGTACAGTAGGCTAGATGAAGAGCAAAGACTGTTTTTCATGTAAAAGTTCAAATGAATGTTGCGAAACCTAGCCAAGGGAAGGAGATAAATCCAAATCTGGAAGTTGTATAACATCATTCATAACCCCAGTTAACCTGCTGGATGCCAATCACGATCAAAGCAATATTATTTTTGATTTACAATAATCAAGGCCATTACTGGATCCGAGTATAGCTAAATACAATTGAGAGACGCATAACACCAGGCCTGGAATTGACATATTTCTGGAAGCCCATAGCTAATTAGTCCTAATTCAAATATCATCAGAGGTACAGTGTGTAATAGTTAAACTGCATAGTGAGCAGCTGTGTGCTGGTGATTTGGAGCTAGATTTTTCTCTCTTGTTTTGGATGAGTGGTCACCAAGCTGCAGTGATGATGGAGGGGAAGGCCCATGCCTGGCAGGGCACTACGCTGGCCATTGAAAAATGTAGGCGCACACAAAGAAATGTAGGATCACAATGAAAAATATTTGAGGTAATAAAGCTAGAATCTTTAATTTTTCTAGGCGCACTGGTGCTCCTAAATTTAAATTCCAGGTCGCACAGCAAAATATTTAGGCGCATATGCGAGTAAATTGGTCGCACTGTAGAGCCCTGCCAGGTATGGAACTCTGGGGCACGGTGGGTTTGGCCCAGGCGGACTCGCTGAGGGATTGATCAGCATGTCTTTGAGAAGGAAAGAGCAGTGAAGCAGTTTATTGAGTAGAAGGTGGGGGTTAGGGAGGATATTGGGCACGGCTCAACAACTTTTCACTCCCTGTTTGGGGCAGGCTCGCCCCCCTCCTATGGCCCAGTGACATTTGGAGCGTCAGCCTGAGAGACGCATGGCAGAGGCAGATAGATTTACTACTTAATGATCCGCCGATGCCCAGATGGAAGGACAGGACAGAATTGGGGACAAAGTCTTTGGAATTTGTTTTGTTTATCAGTGGAATAGAGGTGTGAATCAGCAGAACACTGTAGTCTATTGGTTCACATCCTCAATAAAAACAGTAGATGTTTGCTCCCACATCATTAAGAGCATGAATCATGATGTTGTTTATTAGTTTGACAGGGACATGGTTCTACTCATGGTGGATGATGCTACAGAAATATCTGGCATGTCAACCCATTCTCATCCACCCCTAGCTGAGCTATTCTTAGCATCTGATTAAACATGCTCTTTGTGCCAACAAAATGAACTTACCCATTTTTCATACAATTTGTGCTCAATAGTCCTAGGTCTGTAAATACACCATATCACCAAGAAAGATTGCGTTATACAAAACGCTGAAAGGCACTATATCTATCAGAGTTTGCATATTTAGGCTGCCAAGACACGTAATCCTCTCTTGCATGTAATTCATGTGAGGCAATTTACTTATTTGTACATAAAAAAGCCATCCGGCGAATAGACAACAAACCACAACCAAAGGTTGAAATGATCATGCTCTAAGTACGTTGGGAGTTATGTGGCTGGAAGCCAGAAATGGGCGTTGATACAAGAGCTTTTGGAATGGGGTTATCTTGATTTCATTATTTAGGCGTGGGAACACACTTTGTTCTTCCTGTTATCAGGGAAAACACTCTCGGTTCTTCCTGTTATCAGGGAACACGCTGTTCTTCCTGTTATCAGGGAACACACTATGTTCTTCCTGTTATCAGGGAACACACTGTTCTTCCTGTTATCAGGGAACACACTATGTTCTTCCTGTTATCAGGGAACACACTGTTCTTCCTGTTATCAGTGAACAAACCAAGACACGTAATCATCCGCTTCGCTTCAAGTCCTTAGGGACTGTGCAGTATTGTGTTTTTTAATGTATTATTTCTTACATTGTTAGCCCTAAAACCTTAAGTGTTATTACCTACAGCCGGGAAGAACTATTTGATATCAGAGAGACGTCAACTTACCAGCACAACCAGCAATACGACCAGGAATACAACTTTCCCAAAGCAAATCCTTTGTCTGCACCTCCCTGCACCTCCCTGATTCCAGAGGCCGACGCAAAACAACGCCGTCGGAGGAGAGGGTGCCGGAGCTGTCTTCAAGTGAGGTTTCGGATGCGCACACACCACTCACCGCTTCTGAGAGTATTACTCGCTAATGTCCAGTCCCTAGTTAACAAAGTCGATGAAATTAGGGCAAGAGTTGCTTTCCAAAGAGATATCCTGGATTGTGACATACTCTGTTTCACGGAGACATTGCTAGCTGGGGACAGGCTGCCGGAGTCCGTACAACCAATGGGATTTTCAGTGCATCGCGCCGACAGGAACAAGATGGCCATCAAGGAACTTCACTGGACTTTATGCAAACTGGAACCATATATCCTGAGGCTGCATTTATTGTAGCTGGGGATTAAAACAAAGCTAATCTAATTAAACAACTTCTTTGCGCGCTTTGAGGAAAATACAGTGCCACTGACACGGCATGCTACCAAAGACTGTGGACTCTCCTTCTCTGTGGCCAACGTGAGTAAAATATTTAAATGTGTTAACCCTCGCAAGATTGCCGGCCCAGACGGCATCCCTAGCCGCGTCCACAGAGCATACGCAGACCAGCTGGCTGGTGTGTTTACGGACATATTCATTCAATCCCTATCCCAGTCTGCTGTCCCCACATGCTTCAAGATGGCCACCATTGTTCCTGTTCCCAAGAAAGCTAAGGTAACTGAACTAAATGACTATCGCCCCGTAGCACTCACTTCCGTCATCATGAAGTGCTTTGAGAGACTAGTCAAGGATCATATCACCTCTACCTTACCTGACACCCTAGACCCACTTCAATTTGTTTACCGCCCCAATAGGTCCACAGACGATACAATTGCCATCACACAACACACTGCCCTATCCCATCTGGACAAGAGGAATACCTATGTAAGAATGCTGTTCATTGACTACAGCTCAGCATTCAACACCATAGTACCCTCCAAACTCATCATTAAGCTTGAGACCTAGGGACTCGACCCGCCCTGTGCAACTGGTTCCTGGACTTCCTTACGGGCCGCCCCTAGGTGGCGAAGGTAGGAATAAACATCTCCACTCCGCTGATCCTTAACACTGGGGCCCCACAAGGGTGCGTTCTCAGCCCTCTCCTGTACTCCCTGTTCACCTACGACTGCGTGGTCATGCACGCCTCCAACTCAGTCATCAAGTTTGTAGATGGTAGGCTTGATTACCAACAATGACGAGACAGCCTATAGGGAGGAGGTGAGGGCCCTCGGAGTGTGGTGTCAGGAAAATAACCTCTCACTCAATGTCAGCAAAACAAAAGAGATGATCGTGGACTTCAAGAAAGAGCAAAGGGAGCACCCTCTATACACGGGACAGCAGTGGAGAAGGTGGAAAGTTTTAAGTTCCTCTGTGTATATATCACCGACAAACTGAAACGGTCAACGCACACAGACAGTGTGGTGAAGAAGGCGCAACAGGGCCTCTTCAACCTCAGGAGGCTGAGAAGATTTGGCTTGTCACCGAAAACCCTCACAAACTTTTCAGGTGATCAATTGAGAGCATCCTGATGGGTTGTATCACCGCCTGGTGCGGCAACTGCACCACCCACAAACACAGGGCTCTCCAGAGGGTGGTGCGATCTGCACAACGCATCACCGGGGGAAAACCAGCTGCCCTCCAGGACACCTACTACACCCGATGTCACAGTAAGGCAAACATATCATCAAGGACAACAACCACCACTACCTGTTCACCCTGCTTCCATCCAGAAGGCGAGGTCAGTACAGGTGCATCAAAGCTGGGACAGAGAGATTGAAAAACAGCTTCTATCTCAGGGCCAACAGATAGTTAAACATCCACCACTAGCACAGAGAGGTGGCTGCCTACGTACAGACTTGATATCATTGGCCACTTTAATAAATGGAACACTAGTCACTTTAATAATGCACTTTAAGAACGTTTACATATCTCGCATTACTCATCTCACAATTACAGTTGAAGTCGGAAGTTTACATACACTTAGGTTGGAGTCATTAAAACTCATTTTTCAACCACTCCACAAATTCCTTGTTAACCTTTTCGGGCTAGGTTGCAGTATTTTCACGTCTGGATGAAAAGTGGGCCCAAAGTAAACTGCCTGCTACTCAGGCCCAGACGCTAGGATATGCATATAATTGGTAGATTTAGATAGAAAACACTCAAAAGTTTCTAAAACTGTTTGAATAATGTCTGTGAGTATAACAGAACTGATATGGCAGGCGAAAACCTGAGAAAATCCATGGACATTTTGGAGATATGACGATGGAATTAATCGAACAAAAGGACCATTTGTGATGTCTATGGGACATATTGGAGTGCCAGCAAAAGAAGATCTTCAAAGGTAAGGCATGAATTATATCGTTATTTATGCGTTTTGTGTCGCGCCTGGCGGGTTAAAATATGAATGTCATGTGTTTGTTTAGTGGGGTGCTATCCTCAGATAATCGCAAGGTTTGCTTTCACAGTAAAGCCTTTTTGAAATCTGACATGTTGGCTGGATTAACAACGGATGTTGTCGAGGGGTTCCCTAACGGAACGTCTAGCCATAACAAGTTTTAACAAACTATAGTTTTTGCAAGTCGGTTAGGACATCTACTTTGTGCATGACACAAGTAATTTTTCCAACAATTCCAGACAATGAGGCCTTAGAAGCTTCTGATAGGCTAATTGACGTCATTTGAGTCAATTGGAGGTGTACCTGTGGATGTATTTCAAGGTCTACCTTCAAACTCAGTGCCTCTTTGCTTGACATCATGGGAAAATCAAAAGAAATCAGCCAAAACCTCAGAAAAACAATTGTAGACCTCCACAAGTCTGGTTCATCATTGGGAGCAATTTACAAACACCTGAAGGTACCACGTTCATCTGTACAAACAATAGTACGCAAGTATAAACACCATGGGACCACGCAGCTGTCATATCGCTCAGGAAGGAGATGTGTTCTGTCTCCTAAAGATGAACGTACTTTGGTGCAGAAAGTGCAAATCAATCCCAGAACAGATGCTGGAGGAAACAGGTACAAAGTATCTATATCCACAGTAAAACGAGTCCTATATCGACATAACCTGAAAGGCCACTCAGCAAGGAAGAAGCCACTGCTCCAAAACCACCATAAAAAATCCAGACTACGGTTTGCAACTGCACATGGGGACAAAGATCGTACTTTTTGCAGAAATGTCCTTTGGGCTGACAAAAATAGAACTGTTTGGCCATAATGACCATTGTTATTATGCCCAAACACGGGGAGGCTTGCAAGCCGAAGAACACCATCCCAACCGTGAAGCACGGGGGTGGCAGCATCATGTTGTGGGGGTGCTTTGCTGCAGGAGGGAGTGGTGAACTTCACAAAATAGATGGCATCATGAGGGAGGAAAATTATGTGGATACATTGAAGCAACATCAAGACATCAGTCAGGAAGTTAAAGCTTGGTAGCAAATGGGTCTTCCAGGTGGACAATGACCCCAAGCATACTTCCAAAGCAAAATGGCAACAACAACAAAATCAAGGTATTGGAGTGGCCGTCACAAAGCCCTGACCTCAATCCTATAGAAAATTTGTGGGCAGAACTGAAAAAGTGTTTGCGAGCAAGGAGGCCTACAAACCTGACTCATTTTCACCAGCTCTGTCAGGAGGAATGGGCCAAAATCCACCCAACTTATTGTGGGAAGCTTGTGGAAGGCTCCCCGAAACGTTTGACCCAAGTTAAACAATTTAAAGGCAATGCTACTAAATACTAATTGAGTGTATGTAAACTTCTGACCCACTTGGAATGTGATGAAAGAAATAAAAGCTGAAATAAATAATTATCTCGACTATTATTCTGACATTTCACATTCTTAAAATAAAGTGGTATCCTAACTGACCTAAGACAGGTCATTTTTACTTGGATTAAATGTCAGGAATTGTGAAAAACTGAGTTTAAATGTATTTGGCTAAGGTGTATGTAAACTTCCGACTTCAACTGTATATACTGTATACTGTGTCCTTCACTATCTATTCTTCACTATCTATTGCATCTTAGCTGCTCTGTCACTGCTCAACCATATTTTTTATACTTATATATTCTCATCCTATTCCTTTACTAGATTGTGTGTATTAGATTTTGTTGTGGAATTTGTTTAGATATTAGGTTTGTTGTGGAATTGTTAGATATTACCTGTTAGATACTGCTGCACTGTCAGATCTAGAAGCATAAGCATTTCGCTACACACACAATAATATCTGTTAACCATGTGTATGTGACCAATACAATTTGATTTGATTTGACACGGTTCTTCCTGTTATCAGGTAACACACTCTGTTCTTCCTGTTATCAGAGAACACTCCGTTCTTCCTGTATCAGGGAACACACTCTGTTCTTCCTGTTATCAGGGAACACACTCTGTTCTTCTTGTTATCAGGGAACACACTCTGTTCTTCCTGTTATCCGGGAACACACTCTGTTCTTCTGTTATAGGGAACACACTCTGTTCTTCTGTTATCAGGGAACACACTCTTTTTTCCTGTTATCAGGAACACACTCTGTTCTTCCTGTATCAGGGAACACACTCGTTCTTCTTGTTATAGGGAACACACTCTGTTCTTCCTGTTATCAGGTAACACACTCTGTTCTTCTTGTTATCAGGGAACACACTCTGTTCTTCCTGTTATCAGGGAAGCACCAAACTCACCATCAAGGATTTACACAGCGGGAGGTCAAACAAGGAACTGACCGCTCTGATTTCCTTTGGGCTAAATGTGATGCGTAGGAGATTTAAAAAATGAAATGCACTTTTACTGTCTGGGCCTCTGTGACCTGAGCTTGTGTGTGGGCTTTTGTGAGTGTGTCAGTGTGTGAGTGTGCAATATGTGTGTGTGTGTGTGTGTTTCTGAGTGCTCCTTCCCCCATGCTCATTAACTCTCTCCTCCATCTCCCTCTGGGAGCAGACGGTGGTGTGGTTCTTGATGACTACTGGGAGAGAGAGAGATAAAGATAAAAGGTTATTCCTATTATACAGGAGGGGACATCAAAGACACTACCACTCCCTGCATTTCAGAGTGGTTTCATTCTCTCATTGTATTTGCTAATCCTAAAAAGTGGACTTGTCCACTAACAATGAGGCTGGGGAATCGTTTGAAGTTTCAATTGAGGCACTCAGACATGTACGAGGGCGATAGCACCGCAAGGAAAGCATCGTTTCCCCAAAAATCTTCCGTGTCATTAACATGACCACGAGGATAGGAAACCTACAGTACCGCACAATTTCTTCCAGTCTTTGAAAGAGAGACTTGCAGTGAAGTCACTCTCCTCCCATTTACGTCACACAGTGCTTCCAGGCCCTCTGAGTCTCTCTCTCTGGGCAGGTTTTTAGAGTATTTTTTAGCTGTAGCTCCATGGCTGTCAGGTAGAAGCAGCATTGCTCATTAAAGGGTAATGGAAACACTAAGATTTAGAACGTGTAGTATTAGTGGATTGAGTACATCTCTTTCCTTAGATTTACTTCCTAAAGTGTTTCCATTCTCCTTTAATAGCTATATCTCGCTCTGTCTTGTTTCATGCCATCCAGCCACCCAGCCAGCTCCAACAGATAGATTACTGTCCCCTCGACAGACAGACAGACAGACAGACAGACAGACAGACAGACAGACAGACAGGCAAGGCAGGCAGGCAGGCAGCGCAGGCAGGCAGGCAGGCAGGCAGACAGACAGACAGACAGACAGACAGACAGACAGACAGACAGACAGACAGACACGACAGACAGACAGGGCCTCTCTCTCTATGTGTGAATCTCAATTGGCACCTTTTCCCTATCTAGTCCACTACTTTTGGGCTTTGGTCAAAATAGGGCCCTGGTCAAAGTAGTGCACTGTACATTGAATAGTGTCAATAGGTGCAATGTGGGACACAGACCGGGGACCGGGGACCGGGGAGAGGGGGATCGGAGGGCTGCCCAGATGTGCAGAGAGCATCTCAGGCAGAGGGTGTAGGGATCAGAGGGTTGCCCAGAGAGCCTCGAAGGCAGAGGGTAAGGATCGAAGGGCTGCCAAAGTGCAGAAAGCCTCCCAGGCAGAGGGTGAGGGATCAGAGGGTTGCCCAGAGAGCCTCGAAGGAGAGGGTAAGGATCGAAGGCTGCCCAAAGTGCAGAAAGCCTCCCAGGCAGAGGGTGAGGGCTCGAGGGTTGCC
>NC_036848.1:5782660-5795021 GCF_002910315.2 Salvelinus sp. IW2-2015
TGAGGGAAGCATGCAGTCTCAGTGTTTCCCTCTATTTTCATGCTAATTCTTGCCACCTCTGAAGAAAAGTTAGATATAAAAAATATATACACACACACTACGTTTAAAAGTTTTGGGACACCTACTCAAGCACTTGGCAGCTTTTCCTTCATCTGCGGTCAAACTCATCCCAAACCATCTCAATTTGGGTTGAGGTCAGGTGATTGCGGAGGCCAGGTCATCTGATGCAGCACTCATCACTCTCCTTCTTGGTCATATAGCCCTTACAGAGCCTGCAGGTGTGTTCTGTTGGGTCATTGTCCTATTGAAAAACAAATGATAGTCCCACTAAGCGCAAACCAGATGGGATGGCGTATTGCTGCAGAATGCTGTGGTAGCCATGCTGGTTAAGTTTGCTTTGAATTCTAAATAAATCACTGACAGTGTCACCAGCAAAGCACCCCCACACCATCACACTTCCTCCTCAATGCTTCACAGTGGGAACCACACATGCAAAGATCATCCGTTCACCTACTCTGCGTCTCACAAAAACACGGCGGTTGGAACAAAAATAAAAAAAATTAACTCATCAGAACAAAAGACAGATTTCTACTCGTCTAATGTCCATTGCTCGTGTTTCTTGGCCCAAGCAAGTCTCTTCTTATTATTGATGTCCTTTAGTAGTGGTTTCTTTGCAACAATTCGGTCCTGATTCCCACAGTCTTCTCTGAACAGTTGTTGAGTTGTGTCTGTTACTTGAACTTTGTGAAGCATTTAATTGGGCTGCAATTTCTGAGGCTGGTAACTTTATCGAAATTATCCTCTGCAGCAGAGGTAACTCTTCCATTCCTGTGGCGGTCCTCATGAGAACCCGTTTCATCATAGCACTTGATGGTTTTTGCGACTGCACTTGAAGAAACGTTCAAAGTTCTTGAAATGTTCAGCATTGACTGGTCTTCATATCTTAAAGTAATGATGGACTGTCATTTCTCTTTGCTTATTTGAGCTGTTCTTGCCATAATATGGACTTGATATTTTACCAAGTAGGGCTATCTTCTGTATACCACCCCTAACTTGTCACAACACAACTGATTGGCTCAAACGGGTTAAGGAAAGAAATTCCACAAATTAGCTTTTAACAAGGCACACCTGTTAATTGAAATGCATTCCAGGTGACTARCTCATGAAGCTGGTTGAGAGAATGCCAAGATTTTGAAAAGCTGTCATCAAGGCAAAGGGTGGATACTTTGAAGAATCTCAAATATAAAATACATTTTGATTTGTTTAACACTTTTTTGTTTGCTACATAATTCCATATGTGTTATTTCATAGTTTTGATGTCTTCACTATTATTTTACAATGTAGAAAACAGTAAATATAAAGAAAAACCCTTGAATGAGTGTGTCCAACATTTTGACTGGTACTACCGTTCAAAAGTTTGGGGTCACTTAGAAATGTCCTTGTTTCCCAGGAAAACATACATGAAATGAGTTGCAAAATGAATAGGAAATAGTCAAGACATTGACAATGTTATAAATAATGATTTATAATTGAAATAATAATTGTGTCCTTCAAACTTTGCTTTCATCAAAGAATCCTCCATTTGCAGCAATTACAGCCTTGCAGACCTTTGGCATTCTAGTTGACAATTTGTTGAGGTAATCTGAAGAGATTTTCACCCTATGCTTCCTGAAGCACCTCCGACAAGTTGGATTGGCTTGATGGGCACTTCTTACGTACCATACGGTCAAGCTGCTCCCACAACAGCTCAATAGGTTTGAGATTCGGTGACTGTGCTGGCCACTCCATTATAGACAGAATACCAGCTCACTGCTTTTTCCCTAAATAGTTATTGCATAGTTTGGGAGCTGTGCTTTGGGTCATTGTCCTGTTGTAGGAGGAAATTGGCTCCAATTAAGCGCCGTCCACAGGGTATGGCATGGCATTGCAAAATGGAGTGATAGCCTTCCTTCTTCAAGATCCCTTTCACCCTGTACAAATCTCCCACTTTACCACCACCAAAGCACCCCCAGACATCACATTGCCTCCACCATGATTGACAGATGGCGTCAAGCACTCCTCCAGCATCTTCAAATTATTTCTGTCTCACGAATTTTCTTCTTTGTGATCCGAACACCTCAAACTTAGATTCGTCTGTCCATAACACTTTATTCCAATCTTCCTCTGTCCAGTGTCTGTGTTCTTTTGCCCATCTTAATGTTTTCTTTTTATTGGCCAGTCTGAAATATGGCATTTTCTTTGCAACTCTGCCTAGAAGGCCAGCATCCCGGAGTCGCATCTTCACTGTTGACGTTGAGACTGGTGATTTGGGGGTACTGTTTAATGAAGCTACCAGTTGAGGACTTGTTTCTCAAACTAGACACTCTAATGTACTTGTCCTCTTGCTCAGTTGCGCACCGGGGCCTCCCACTCCTCTTTCTATTTTGGTTAGAGCCAGTTTGCACTGTTCTGTGAAGGGAGTAGTACACAGCGTTGTACGAGATCTTCAGTTTCTTGGCATTTTTTGCATGGAATAGCCTTCATTTCTCATAACAAGAACAGACTGACAAGTTTCAGAAGAAAGTTATTTGTTTCTGGCCATTTTGAGCCTGTAATCGAATCCACTAATGCTGATGCTCCAGATACTCAACTAGTCTAAAGTGTAATGAACACGATTGGAGACAGAGAGCTGATTTCAAGTGCAGGGTGCAGCAGGTGTTTATTTGTAAAGGACCACAGTAGGAGGCAGGTAGCTGGGTCCAGGGACAGCCAGAAGGTCATACAAGTCCAAAAAGGCAACAGTACAGGCAGGGAAAAGGCTAGTAACGTCGTCCGGGAGATCAGGCAATAGGTTGATAACAGGAAAACCGATAGGCTAAAGTACAGGCAGGGAAGAGGCAAAAGGCATCGTTAGTGAGGCGGGCAAAAACTATCATACACAGGAGGAGTCAATTACTGGGCAAAACAGCGCTCCAAATAGAAGCGTGTCACAAAACAAACAATACCTCACAATGATGGGGAGCAAAGAACTGAACTAAATAGTGTGTGATAATGACATACAGGGGTGTGAACAGGTGATCAGAATTCAGGTGATTGGAATCTGGAGAGTGAGCTGCGTTCGGGGGATCTACGTGTTTGAGAGTGTGAGTTGGAAGCAGACATTACATAAAGAAGGCCAGTTGTATTGCTTCTTTAATCAGCACACGTTTTCAGCTGTGCGAGCATAATTGCAAAATGGTTTTCTAATGATCAGTTGGCCTTTTAAAATGATAAACTTGGATTAGCTAACACAATGTGCCATTGGACCACATGAGTGATGGTTGCTGATAATGGGCCTCTGTACGCCTATATAGATATTCCATAAAAAATCTGCCATTTCCAGCTACAATAGTCATTTACAACATTAACAATGTCTACACTGTATTTCTGATCAATTTTATGTTATTTTAATGGACAAAGAATGTGCTTTTCTTTCAAAAACAAGGACATTTCTAAGTGACCCCAAACTTTTGAACAGTAGTGTATATAGACCACGTTTAACCACGCCAGTCCAGGGCTTACACATCCGGCTTCTTTACCTGCGGGATCATCTGAGACCAGCCACCCGGACAGCTGATGAAACTGAGGAGTATTTCTGTCTGTAATAACCAGAATGGGGAAAAACCTGTGGCCCTGCCCAGTCATGTGAAATCCATAGATTAGGGCCTAATGAATGTATTTCAATTGACTGATTTCCTTATATGAACTGTAACTCAGTTCCTATATTGGGGGAGCCAGGCCCAGCCAATCAGAATGGGGTTTTCCACACAAAAGGGCTTTATTACAGACAGAAATACTCCTCTGTTTCATCAGCTGTCCGGGTTGCTGGTCTCAGATGATCCCGCAGGTAAAGAAGCTGGATGTGTAGGTCCTGGACTGGCATGGTTACATGTGGTCTGCGGTTGTGGGGCTGGTTGTACATACTGCCAAATTCTCAAAAAACAAATTGGAAGATGCTTATGGTAGAGAAATTAACATTCAATTCTCTGGAAACAGCTCTGGTGGACATTCCTCCAGTCAGCATGGCAAATGCACGCTCCCTCAAAACTTGAGACATCTGTGTCATTAATTTTATTGTCCCCAGCACAAGGTGCACCTGTGTAATGATCATGCTGTTTAATCAGCTTCATGATATGTCACACCTGTCAGGTGGAGGGATGATCTTGGCAAAGGAGAAATGCTCACTAACAGGGATGTAAACAAATTTGGGCACCAAATTTGAGCAAAATAATATTTTTGTGCGTATGGAAAAATTATTGGATCTTTTATTTCAGTTGTTCCATTTATAATTTTGCAGAGACGCACTTTTAAATGGATAGTAGTTGGCTCAATGACCGGACGTCTACGGGAACAAGCATGTCATTGCGCTAACGCTAGTGCAATGCACCCCCCCCCACCCTTGCCACCACTGCGGGAAAAATCTTGGTGGAAACACTGCAGTCTGATTGTGCTCTGCTGTGCTCTGCATGGCTGTGCCAGTTAAATAAGAACCCACACATTAGCCCCTCCAGCCCTGGGCCCCATAACGAATCCCCTAGCAGATGAGTAATGCATTGGCCTGTCTGTCACTTAGGTAACAGAACTTTGTCTCCTTTAGCTCTGCACCGGGGAAAATGAATGGCTGACAAATGAGCCGCGTCCTCTGGCAGAGCCCGGTCCCTGTGTGTTTAGTTCCCAGGACAGGGATGGGGGACCAGCCATGGGCATGAGGCAAACTCCATGCTGCAGGTAGCAGACCCAGGCCACCAGGCCCCAGTGCTGCACTGGCTGTGTTGGGCTTAGAGATGTTCCCTGATGCCCTTTTTACTTCCACTATTCCCATCCATATGGGCTGCCACACTTCATCAACAGAAGAAAGCATTCATATCATTTTTAGGCTAGCACCGGTTGGCTGGTACTGACTGCCATCCACTAAGGTGTATCAGTATTAGGGCTAATACCCCTTTTGTCAGCAGAAACTAATTGGTGCTGATTCATTTGTTTTGTCCATCATTACCAGAATACATATCCTATACTGTTGCAGAACAAGCAATGTGTTGTTTAGAAAATAATATGCTGTAATTCCTTCTTTATCTATAATACCTGGACGTTGTGTTGTTATAATAATGAGTGTGAGCTCTTTCGTTTTTGTATTGGTCACTAATGACAGGTCTCGTCCACCATGTTCATGCTGTTCCAATATGAGGCACCTGAGAGCTCCACATGGACCCCAGGGGAGCTGCCCAGACCACTGATCCTGTCTTCTGTCACTACAGCAACAGCCGTGGCCATTAGCACAGCCTTAATTACACAGCAGTCAGTGAGTCTTGATGCCCTCCTTCCCCCTCTCCTCCCCCTTCCCCTCCACAACCCTCTGTCGCTGCAGCCTGTTGTCTATCTCATGCTCAGCCCCCACATCCACAACAATCCATCACACAGGCCTGGCATGGGGAGAGCTCATGGATAGGCGGGCCACTGTCTCTCTCCTACCAATGAGGAGAACATCAGCTCTGTCACAACCTCAGGATCTGAGTGCCTATTTACATGTGAGCCTCTGCCACTGGCACGCTACAGAGAGAGAGAGAGAGAGAGAGAGGACGTACGATGAAGTCGTAGTCCTTATGAAGAAAAGAAACAGAACAGGAGGATGAGAAGAAAAGAGAGAAAAAAGCACAGCCATCATCAAACATAGTTCTCCTCCGTAGGGGTCTGGGTAATGAGTGGGCTGGTAGCAGGAGGTAGATGGTGGTGTTCTGCCGCACTGCTGAGTGTAAATCCATCAGCCTTGGAGACAACATCATGTGAAGACATTCAAATGGCGAGTGTATGTGACATCTAGGTACTGTAGCGACGCATGCCATTCATCACCCCTGGAGAGACATGCTTCCTACAACTAATCCAAACCCGGCGCTCTACGAATTCTTGTTTTTTCTTTCTGTTTCGTGTAGGATCAATTTCTTCCTCCATATCTCATTTAATTGATACAATTTGTAATTCTGAGCAGGCAATACATTTCAAATTAATTCAATCGGAGAAACCTACTTGTAGATCTGCAGAGCCATTGCAATGCCCCCCCCCACACACAAATATCAGCCATTGGAAGAGGAGGCTCTTGAATCCTAGAAAACCGGCACCAATTTGCAGTGCATTTCGAAATGTCTCCTCATAGAGACATTTAAGGCCGTATTTAAGCTTGCAAAATATTTAACCTTGTAGCAGCACTAAGCTAGTTTATCTAACGGCCTCAAATGACTAGCGATGGACATCAAACCAGCAACAAGATGAGCCTGGTGGAGAGAGGCTTTACCCCAGGGTATCGTGGCACTGTAGACAGCATCGCTAATTGCCCCTCAGGCAGCCTCTGCACAGGGAACCTCTTTTGGATAAATATGTTGAAACACTAAACAATGTGGCCAACTAAGATGTGTGTATAAAAGACACACAGCCAGAGACAAATACAACCGCTTCTCTCCAGGTGATATTGATTTGACCTGCTGTGAGTACATGGGAATATCACCAGCATAGTGCTTGATGCTTTTAGCACCCTGCCTATGAATGTGTCCTGTATGAGTAACTTAAGTGCTCCCTCTATCCTCCAGTTCAGGGGTGCTAGATGTGCTGCATGCTAGTTTATTAAAGGTACATTGCTTGATGACTATGTGGGGAATGAAAGAGGCCATATCCTATACTGTCATTCGGAAATATGCATTCAGCTTGAAGATCCCCTTTCCCTTGAATCATTGAATGATTCATGTTGTGAAAGTTTATTTGTGTTAAAAAATATTTGTGACCACGCAATATCTCAACATCTTCTGTTTGCGGAGATACATGGCATTTCATCCCAACACGGACATATTTTAGATTACAGTAACAAAACCTGATTTATGAAGACGGCGTAGGCTTCAGCTCTTCTGCTTGCTATTCACCTCACATTCCAATGCAACACAAACTGCTGCATCGCCAGATGGAATTTACACATTGTAATCAATGGTTTATTCCTGTTGAGGAGACGTGGTTGAGCCTGATATTGCCCTCATGCTGGGAGTGAAGGAAGCCATCGATAATGCTCCGGCTCCAGTCTGAATGAGGTAACGAACGGGAGCGCAGTTCCACACTGGGAGTGAAGGAACGCCATCGATAATGCTCCGGCTCCAGTCTGAATGAGGTAACGAACGGGAGGCGCAGTTCCACACTGGGAGTGAAGGAAGCCATCGATAATGCTCCGGCTCCAGTCTGAATGAGGTAACGAACGGGAGCGCAGTTCCACACTGGGAGTGAAGGAAGCCATCGATAATGCTCCGGCTCCAGTCTGAATGAGGTAACGAACGGGAAGCGCAGTTCCAACTGGGAGTGAAGAAAGCCATCGATAATGCCCCGGCTCAGTCTGAATGAGGTAACGAACGGGAGCGCAGTTCCACACTGGAAGTGAAGGAAGCCATCGATAATGCTCCGGCTCCAGTCTGAATGAGGTAACGAACGGAGCGCAGTTCCACACTGGGAGTGAAGGAACGCACTCGATAATGCTCCGGCTCCAGTCTGAATGAGGTAACGAACGGGAGGCAGTTCCACACTGGGAGTGAAGGAAGCATCGATAATGCTCCGGCTCCAGTCTGAATGAGGTAAGAACGGGAGCGAGTTCCACACTGGGAGTGAAGGAAGCCATCGATAATGCTCCGGCTCCAGTCTGAATGAGGTAACGAACGGAGGCAGTTCCACACTGGGAGTGAAGGAAGCCATCGATAATGCTCCGGCTCCAGTCTGAATGAGGTAACGAACGGGAGCGCAGTTCCACACTGGGAGTGAAGGAAGCCATCGATAATGCTCCGGCTCCAGTCTGAATGAGGTAACGAACGGGAGCGCAGTTCATCCACACTGGGAGTGAAGGAACGCCATCGATAATGCTCCGGCTCCAGTCTGAATGAGGTAACGAACGGGAGCGGATCAGTTCCACACTGGGAGTGAAGGAACGCCATCGATAATGCTCCGGCTCCAGTCTGAATGAGGTAACGAACGGGAGCGCAGTTCCACATTGGGATTAGGAACCATGACGCACACTAAAGAGAGGAACGGGAATGGGGCTGCCTTAAACTGACTGACTCACAGCCCCATGTAGATGTAGATTCACTGGCCAACGTGCAGTGAAAGTCCATGAATTTATCTTTGTCCCACTACTGCTAGCCCCATTGCGTCTTTTCTCTTTGTTCAGCAGCGTAGGGCCTTGAAATAATCCAGTGATCAATGTTCATCTTCTGGGATATTGGCATAAAAGTTTGTCCGTTTTAATGAACTAGCTCTGGCAGTTCTATTAAATCAGAGGCGATTATTATCTTGGCTTTTTATGATTTGGTTCATTGGACCGCAGAATGAACTCTATATTAAATAGCATTCATTGAACATTTCCTATTTGTGCCAGTAACCATTATATTCAGTGTTCCAACACAGTCTACTGATGTCTTCCATTACATGAAGATTCATCAGGGCCCTTATAAGAAAGAGATGAAAAGTTATTCACAACAGATTATGGGGTAGTTGGTTGATAGAAACCCTCTCCTCTCTGGTTTATGAGAATACTTTTGCTAATGTATGCTCTTGTATAAACACATCCACCACCGTCTCTAACATCACTTGGGAGGTGAACTTTCAGAGAGCCATAGACAGAATGTGTTTAGTCACTGTATGGAGTCACATCATGAGACAGTCAATTAACGCTCTTCCAGTGTCACCATAAGTGAAAAGACAGGCCATTTTGTAGTTATATCACACCTGTAAATGCCAATCAGGGAGCAAGCCTATGATATGCCTTGTCATATTACTGGGTTGCTTTTCCCAGTTAGGGGACATTTACCGTGATCCTAACCTCCCGGTGTCATCGCTCCTAACAGAACCCTCGTAATGAGAATACGCCCAACAACAAAGATACATCTCCTGTATTTGCAGAGTGGGCGTGTGTCATACCTTTTAACCGGGATGCCTGGGTGGCTTTGGTCCCCCAGAAATCAGTGGGGTTTGTTGAGCTGAATGCGGTGCGGGGAGGTTGAGCAGGCCACTAATGCGCTTTGTGTTTATGGGGCTGCTGCCATGTTATGTGCTGATGCATACTGGAGACTTGCCTGTGCCTCTGGGTGGAAGACACACTTCCCAGGCTGCACAATGGATTGGTTATGCATGATTTAAGAGATTTGGGGGATGCTGTGTGCAGATGGAAAGCTGCCTTTCTTTTCCCTTTTGAGGCTGTAAATCACCACTGGAAACGCCTCTTTGGAAAACAGCTGACCTCCACCACTCTCTGTCTGTCAGTGAATTCATTTCTCATTCAAGTTACTCACAACTGATTAGTATGTACGACTACAGTGACATGTTCTGAACACTGAGCGTTAATTGCTTTAGCTTGTGCCATGGCATTGGTACATCAAGTATTTTTGGGCGCTGCAGTTCCTCTTGCAGTTCCCACTTCTCTTTTTTGATGCTTCTATCACCCTCGCTGGTCTTGTTGCCTTATTGGAAACCGAACACAGTAAGGACCTGGTGTCCTTTACGATTAAGAGCAGCGGTCTGGTGCTCCGGTCTCTCCTCTGTAGGCTTTGATAATAAGTAATATCCCCTCCTTAGTAACCTAACACAGTGAGGGGCACTGCTCTCCTCTTCATTGGTCATCTGGGAGAGCTGGCATCTGCTGTTGTCTGTATCACTACAGGGGGTAGAGAGAGGGCACAGGCATGGCACCCCAGGAGGGGGGGGGGGTGACTTTCTCACAGTGCAGCTGTTCTATTATCTCCCCCTATGATGCAAGGACAAGACCCTGTCATGACCCCCCGTGACCTGATAGTGGCCCCCCCAGTTCTGATGGAGTGGCAGATGATGGCCCAGATCCCTGCTCCCTGCATGGGAAAAATACATCCTACTGACGCAGACCTCCTCTGGGGAGATGGCATAATGACATAGTCCCTTGTCTGAGGATGCTGTTCTGCTCCTCCCAACATGACTCACAAAGAGAGAGGGGGGGCAGAGAGATGGAGGGAAAATGAGAGAGGACGGGGGAGGAGGGATATACTGTATAGAGAGACAAAGGGATAGAGGGAGACATTTTAGCTCAAATATACAGTACCAGTCAAAAGTTTGGACACACCTACCCTTTCAAGGGTTTTTCTTTATTTGTACTATTTTCTACATTGTAGAATAATAGTGAGACATCAAAACTATGAAATAACACATATGGAATCATGTAGTAACCAAAAAAGTGTTATAATAAATCAAAATATATTTTAAATTCTTCAAAGTAGCCACCCTTTGCCTTGATGACAGCTTTGCACACTCTTGGAATTGTCTCTGCCAACTTCACCTGGGATTCTTTTTCAACAGTCTTAAAGGAGTTCCCACATACGCTGAGCACTTGTTGGCTGCTTTTCCTTCACTCTGTGGTCCAACTCATCCCAAAGCATCTCAATTGGGTTGAGGTCTGGTGATTGTGGAGGCCAGGTCATCTGATGCAGCACTCCATCGCTCTCCTTTGAAAAAATTGAAAAACAAATGATAGTCCCACAAACCAGGTGGCGTATTACTGCAGAATGCTGTGGTAGCCGTGCTGGTTAAGTGTGACTTGAATTCTAAATAAATCACAAACAGTGTCACCAGCAAAGCACCCCCACACCATCACACCTCCTCCTCCATGCTTCACAGTGGGAACCACACATGCGAACATTATCCGTTCACCTACTCTGCGTCTCACAAAGACACGGCGGTTGGAACCCAAAAATCTCAAATTTGGACTCATCAGACGCAAGGACAGATTTCCACTCGTCTAATGTCCATTGCTCGTGTTTCTTAGCCCAAGCAAGTCTATTCTTCTTATTGGTGTCCTTTAGTAGTGGTTTCTTTGCAGCAATTCCACCATGAAGGCCTTGCCGTGTCCGAATCCTGGCTTAGGAAGGCCACCAAAAATTCTGAGATTTCCATACCCAACTATAACACTTTCCGTCAAGATAGAACTGCCAAAGGGGGAGGAGTTGCAATCTACTGCAGAGATAGCCTGCAAAGTTCTGTCATACTTTCCAGGTCTATGCCCAAACAGTTCGAACTTCTAATTTTAAAAATTAATCTCTCCAGAAATAAGTCTCTCACTGTTGCCGCCTGCTACCGACCCCCCTCAGCTCCCAGCTGTGCCCTGGACACCATCTGTGAATTGATCGAGTTAACCCTTTTTTAACACTGTTTTGGTTACTACATGATTCCATATGTGTATTTCATAAGTTTTGATGTCTCACTATTATTCTACAATGTAGAAAATAGTAAAATAAAGAAAACCCTGGAAGAGTAGGTGTGTCCAAACTTTTGACTGGTATTGTATATATGTTTTGACTCCACCTCTATTTGCCTGACTGTATGAAGATATCTGTGTTGAATACACTACCGAGTAACTGTGTTGAATACACAACAGAGTAACTGTGTTGAATACACAACAGAGTAACTGTGTTGAATACACTACAGAGTAACTGTGTTGAATACACAACAGAGTAACTGGTTGAATACACAACAGAGTAACTGTGTTGAATACATACCGAGTAACTGTTTTGAATACACAACAGAGTAACTGTGTTGAATACACTACCGAGTATCTGTGTTGAATACACTACGAGTAACTGTGTTGAATACACTACCGAGTAACTGTGTTGAATACACTACCGGAGTAACTGTGTTGAATACACACCCGAGTAACTGTGTTGAATATACTACAGAGTAACTGTGTTGAATACACTACAGAGTAACTGTGTTGAATACACTACCGAGTAACTGTGTTGAATACACAACAGAGTAACTGTGTTGAATACACAACAGAGTAACTGTGTTGAATACACTACCGAGTAACTGTGTTGAATACACAACAGAATAACTGTGTTGAATACACAACAGAGTAACTGTGTTGAATAAACTACCGAGTAACTGTGTTGAATACACAACAGAGTAACTGTGTTGAATACACAACAGAGTAGACTGTGTTGATACACTACCGAGTAACTGTGTTGAATACACAACAGAATAACTGTGTTGAATACACAACAAGGTAACTGTGTTGAATACACTACCGAGTAACTGTGTTGAATACATACAGAGTAACTGTGTTGAATACACAACAGAGTAACTGTGTTGAATACACCACGAGTAACTGTGTTGTACACACCAGAGTAGCTGTGTTGAATACACTACAGAGTAACGTGGTTGAATACACAACAGAGTAACTGTGTTGAATACACACCGAGTAACTGGTGTTGAATACCGCAGAGTAACTGTGTTGAATACACAACAGAGTAACTGTGTTGAATACACTACAAGAGTAACTGTGTTGAATACAACAGAGTAACTGTGTTGA
>NC_036848.1:5797305-5870486 GCF_002910315.2 Salvelinus sp. IW2-2015
CGCATCCCCATCTAGCTTCAGAGTTTGTTCTGTTAGGTGACCTAAACTGGGATATGCTTAACACCGGCAGTCCTACAATCCAAGCTTGATGCCCTCAATCTCACACAAATCATCAAGGAACCACCAGGTACAACCCTAAATCCGTAAACATGGGCACCCTAATAGACATTATCCTGACCAACCTGCCTCCAAATACACCTCTGCTGTCTTCAATCAAGATCTCAGCGATCACTGCCTCATTGCCTGTATCCGCCACGGGTCCGCGTCAAACGACCACCCCTCATCACTGTCAAACGCTCCCTAAAACACTTCTGCGAGCAGGCCTTTCTAATCGACCTGGCCCGGGTACCCTGGAAGGATATTGACCTCATCCCGTCAGTTGAGGATGCCTGGTCATTCTTTAAATGTTACTTCCTCACCATATTAGACAAGCATGCTCCGTTCAAAAATGCAGAACCAAGAACAGATATAGCCCTTGGTTCACTCCAGACCTGACTGCCCCCGACCAGCACAAAACATCCTTGTGCGAACTGCAAATGCATCGAAGAGCCCCCGCGATATGCAACTGTTCAGGGAAGTCAGGAACCAATACACGCAGTCAGTCAGGAAAGCAAAGGCCAGCTTTTTCAAGCAGAAAATCGCATCCTGTAGCTCTAACTCCAAAAAGTTCTGGGATACTGTAAAGTCCATGGAGAACAAGAGCACCTCCTCCCAGCTGCCCACTGCACTGAGGCTAGGTAACACGGTCACCACGATAAATCCGTGATAATCGAAGACTTCAACAAGCATTTCTCAATGGCTGGCCATGCCTTCCTCCTGGCGACTCTAACCTTGGCCAACAGCCCCGCCCCCCCGCTGCTACTCGCCCAAGCCTCCCCAGCTTCTCCTTTACCCAAATCCAGATAGCAGAGTTTCTGAAAGAGCTGGAAAACCTGGACCCATACAAATCAGCTGGGCTTGACAATCTGGACCCCCTATTCTGAAACTGTCCGCCGCCATTGTCGCACCCCCTATTACCAGCCTGTTCAACCTCTCCTCGTTCATCTGAGATCCCCAAGGATTGGAAAGCTGCCGCGGTCATCCCCCTCTTCAAAGGGGAGACACCCTGGACCCAAACTGTTACAGACCTATATCCATCCTGCCTGCCTATCTAAGGTCTTCGAAAGCCAAGTCAACAAACAGATCACTGACCATCTCGAATCCCACCGTACCTTCTCCGCTGTGCAATCCGGTTTCCGGCCGGTCACGGGTGCACCTCAGCCACGCTCAAGGTACTAAGATATCATAACCCCATCGATAAAAGACATTACTGTGCAGCCGTCTTCATCGACCTGGCCAAGGCTTTCACTCTGTCAATCACCAATTCTTATCGGCAGACTCAGCAGCCTCGTTTTTCTAATGACTCCTGCCTGGTTCCCAACTACTTTCAGACAGAGTTCAGTGTGTCAATCGGAGGGTGTTGTCCGGCCTCTGGCAGTCTCTATGGGGGTCCACAGGGTTCAATTCGGCCGACTCTTTCTCTGTATACATCAATGATGTGCTCTTGCTGCGGGCATTCCCTGATCCACCTCTACGCAGACGACACCATTCTATATACTTCGGCCCTTCCTTGGACACTGTGCTATCTAACCTCCAAAACAGAGTAACTGTGTTGAATACACAACAGAGTAACTGTGTTGAATACACTACAGAGTAACTGTGTTGAATACACTACAGAGTAACTGTGGTGAATACACTACAGAAGGTCTATCCACAATAAAACCATCTGGGAACTGTAAATGGAAACAACTGTAAATGGAAACATCTGGAACTGGAACTGGAAACAACTGGAAATTATGTATTTAGTGATAAACTGTTTTCCAAGGTGGATGAGTTTCATAGCCTTCTGTAGAATAACTTAGATACTTTCAAAATAATCAAACAAGCCACACTTGTTGCCGTACCTTCTCCGCTATGCAATCTGGTTTCCAAGCTGGTCATGGGTGCACCTCAGCCACGCTCAAGGTCCTAAATGATATCATAACCTCCATCGATAAGAGACAATACTGTGCAGCTGTATTCATAGACCTGGCCAAGGCTTTCAACACTGTCAATCACCACATTCTTATCGGCAGACTCAACAGCCTTGGTTTCTCAAATGACTACCTCGCCTGGTTCTCCAACTACTTCTCAGACAGAGTTCAGTGTGTCAAATCGGAGGGCCTGTTGTCCGGACCTCTGGCAGTCTCTATTGGGGTGCCACAGGGTTCAATCCGACTCTCTTCTCTGTATACATCAATGATGTCGCTCTTGCTGCTGGTGATTCTCTGATTCACCTCTACGCAGATGATACCATTCTGTATACTTCTGGCCCTTCTTTGGACACAACCTCCAGACGAGCTTCAATGCCATACAATTCTCGTTCCGTGGCCTCCAACTGCTCTTAAATGCAAGTAAAACTAAATGCATGCTCTTCAACCGATGGCTACCAGCACCTGCCTGCCCGTCCAGCATCACTACTCTGGACGGTTCTGACTTAGAATATGTGGACATCTACAAATACCTAGGTGTCTGGTTAGACTATAAACTCTCCTTCCAGACTCATATAAAGCATCTCCAACCCAAATTTAAATCTAGAATCGGCTTCCTATATCGCAACAAAGCCTCCTTCAATCATGCTGCCAAACATACCCTAGTAAAACTGACTATCCTACCGATCCTTGACTTCGGCGATGTCATTTACAAAATAGCCTCCAACACTCTACTCAGAAAATTGGATGCAGTCTATCACATGCTATCTCTGCCATCCGTTTTGTCACCAAAGCCCCATATACTACCCACCACTGCGACCAGTATGCTCTCGTTGGCTGGCCCTCGCTTCATATTCGTCGCCAAACCCACTGTCTCCAGGTCATCTATAAGTCTTTGCTAGGTAAAGCCCCACCTTATCTCAGCTCACTGGTCACCATAGTAGCACCCACCCATAGCACGAACTCCAGCAAGTATATTTCACTGGTCACCCCCAAAGCCAATTCCTCCTTTGGCCGCCTTTCCTTCCAGTTCTCTGCTGCCAATGACTGGAACGAATTGCAAAAATCACTGAAGCTGAAAATCACTGACACTCATATCTCCCTCACTAAATGTAAGCACCGGCTGTTAGAGCAGCTCACAGATCACTGTACCTGTACATAGCCCATCTTGTAAATAGCCCATGCAACTACCTCATCCCCATACTGTTATTATTTTTTTTGCTCTTTGCACCCCAGTATCTCTACTTGCACATTGGTCTTCTGCACATCTTTCACTCCAGTGTTTAATTGTTATATTGTAATTACCTCGCCACTATGGCCTATTTATTGCCTTACCTCCATTATCTTACCTCATTTGCACACACTGTATATAGAATCTTTTTTCTATTGTGTTATTGACTGTATGTTTGTTTATTCCATGTGTAACTCTGTGTTGTTGTTTGGGTTGCACTGCTTTGCTTTATCTTGGCCAGGTCGCAGTTGTAAACGAGAGCTTGTTCTCAGATAGCCTACCTGTTTAAATAAAGGTGAAAAAAATAAATACTGCCTCTACTTAAACCACATACTATGTCTGTAGCCTGAAGATCGCGTTTCTTCCTTTTTAATGAAAATTGTACTTTAAAGGGATTCTTTACACAAATTAAGTGATTTAGCTACAAATACAGGCTATGAAGTCAAGGAATTTGGATGCATTGTACTGTTTCACTGAAAGAGCAGGGAAGCCTGGAATGCTTTCTCACAGTACATGGCATGTGCTTGTGTACGTGTGTGTGCGTATTCTAAATGACACAGTCTCCCCAGAGGAATTGGGGTAAATCAAATTACAGTGAAAAAAGAGAGCCTGGTTGAAGTTTGAGCCTGTGAAATAAAAACATTAATCTTAATAAGCTTCCCTGAGGAAATCGCACAAGAATGCCGTGTGTTATTATATTTGATTACAGCATTGTGCGTTAGTGTAAAAAGCTCCCCTCCATTCTGTGTGGGCATGTGGAAAGAAATGGGTCTCTCTGGCTTCTGAATGCAGTGGATAATCTGGGCACAAACAAGCCGGTGTTTGAATGAATTACTCACAGCACTCAATGAAAGCTGAGTGCCATTTGAGTGACTGGTCTTGGCTGGGAGACTTGAACTCACTAGAGCCAGGCATGTGGATGCTATGTTATTAGGCTCAGTCCATAGGGTTAGGTGAATAGTACACCTGCTGCATCAGACAGACCAGTGGTATTAGGCATCCTTATCAATGTTAAATTGAGCATAACTTGATATTACAAATAAAAAAATCAATAATCTTTCATGGTTTAAGTAAAAATGTGAATAGTTGAAAGTGACAGAGAGATCATTGAAGACACTTTGGGATTGAAGGGCTAAGATTTTGTCCAATTTATCTCCTTGGTTGCTGAATTCTGTAAGGCTCAGGACACTCCTGACAATCCTCGTGCGCTTCTCTGTGAAGAAGAGCAATGGAATAGCCAAGTTACAATTTCCCATCTCAGACGGCTAAGCTCTTGATCTGTCTGCAGAACCCTTACCTCTGAGGCTTTGATCTTTGCTCTTTCGGCTGAGTTAAAAGAAAAAGAAACACTAATGAAACCAGCTCACTTGGCCCTTTTTCTGCCAAGCAGGGAAAGAAAAAAACCTTCTATTCTGTTCCGTTTCAAGGGCCCCAATGTCCTAGGCTGTTATGGAATACTAAAGTGTGTCCCGCTCCCCTCCCTCCCCAGCCCTCCTTTTGGACTGAACGTCTGTATGGAAGCCAGAATTTAAATGTCTCTACTGTCACTGACTAAGTGACCTTTTCTAATGGCAACACAATGAGTTTAGCTCTTATTAACCACACAATGAGTTGGAACACGACACCTGCTCGGTATATTAAGAACAAACTGACATAGGAAAGAGTGAAGTACACCTTGGCTTTAATTGAACATGCATACATGTTGGTGATAAGCACATGGCACATTAGGTAGTCGGGGAGTAGTGTGTTCCTCTCAGGTGCATTGCCAGCCCGGAAATCCGTTTATCATGCTGACTAGCAGCCAGGCTCCTAAAAAACAAACAAAGCTATCTCACAGGAGACTAATTTACCATGAAACCCAGTCCTGAAACTCACCTCATTCATTCTAGCACATTTCACTGACACAAAATGAAGGATTGCACTAAAACAAGTGTGCTCTCTACAGGACTACCAAGGGTAAGAGGTATCAGCTTCTGATTGAATCATGCTGGTGGATGACTAATGATATGACCAGGGCTGGCATTTGTAGTCTTGTGCCTCAATTGCAACATTCATTCTTATTTAATATGGACCCACACCACAGAGACATGTTTCTACTGCTATGTAGGCTAAGAGGTTACTCTGTCCGATCCAGTCTACCCCAAACAAAGAAATATATAGTGTCAGAGGAAGGCCCTTAAAATTGCCCAAAATTGCCAAAATTGCATCCTAAGTCAAAGACTGTTCTTTCTGCTACGACACGGCAAGCGGTACCGATAAACCAAGTCTTGAACCAACAGGACCCTGAACAGCATCTACCACCAAGCCTTAAGACTGCTCAACAGTTAACCATATACATGTAGCTACCTGGAACATCTGCATTGACCCTTGACTGTTTTGACTCATCACTCACACTGCTGCTACAGTTTATTATATATCCTGTTGCCTAGTCACTTTATCCCTACCTACTGTATATGTCCATAGCTACCTCAGCTACCTTGTATCCCTGCACATCCACTGGTAATGGCACCCCATGTATATAGCCAATCGTTACTCATTGTGGATTTATTCCTTGTGTTATTATTTTTCTATTATTTCTCTTTTTTTCTCTCTGCGTTGTTGGGAATGACCCGTAAGTAAGCATTTCACTGTTAGTCTACACCTGTTGTTTATGAAGCATGTGACAAATATAATTTGATTTGATAGTGCCACCCATGAAATGCACACTTGCTTAAGTTAAGTAACTCAGTCACTGAATTGTGTATTCATTGGATGTCGTCTGAGATGGCTGGGGATATCTGTCTCAGGTGGAGTGGGTTCTGGAGCAGAGAACTCATTCCTCTTAAGTACCTGTGGGGAGTGGATGTGGTTAAGACCAACAATCCAGGAAGACTCCATCATAGGGGGAACAAGGATCCTGTCAATGCCTTAGACACTTTTATGTTGTAGACTGTAAATACTGTATATAGAGTGGCTTGCGAAAGTATTCACCCCCCTTGGAATTTTTCCTATTATGTTGCCTTACAAACTGGAATTCAAATTGATTTTTTTGGGGGTTTGTATCATTTGATTTACACAACATGCCTACCACTTCGAAGATGCACAATATTTTTTATTGTGAAACAAACAAGAAACAAGACAAAAAAACAGAAAACTTGAGCGTACATAAGTATTCACCCCCCCAAAGTCAATACTTTGTAGAGCCACCTTTTGCAGCAATTATAGCTGCAAGTCTCTTGGGGTATGTCTCTTTAAGCTTGGCACATCTAGCCACTGAGATGTTTGCCTATTCTTCAAGGCAATACTGCTCTATTCTCTCAAGTTGGATGGGTTCTGCTGGTGTACAGCAATCTTTAAGTCATACCACAGATTCTCAATTGGATTGAGGTCTGGGCTTTGACTAGGCCATTCCAAGACATTTAAATGTTTCTCCTTAAACCACTCAAGTGTTGCTTTAGCAGCATGCTTAGGGTCATTGTCCTGCTGGAAGGTGAACCCCTGTCCCAGTCTCAAATCTCTGGAAGACTGAAACAGGTTTCCTTCAAGAATTCCCTGTATTTAGCGCCATCCATCATTCCTTCAATTCTGACTAGTTACCCAGTCCCTGCCGATTAAAAACATCCCCACAGCATGATGATGCCATCACCATGCCTCACTGTGAGGATGGTGTTCTCAGGGTGATGAGAGGTTTGGGTTTGCCCCAGACATAGCGTTTTCCTTGATGGCAAAAAAGCTCAATTTTAGTCTCATCTGACCAGAGTACCTTCTTCCATATGTTTGGGGAGTCTCCCACATGCCTTTTGTCGAACAACAAACGTGTTTGCTTATTTTTTTTCTTTAACCAATGGCTTTTTTCTGGCCACTCTTCCGTAAAGCCCAGCTCAGTAGAGCGTATGGCTTAAAGTGGTCCTATGGACAGATACTCCAATCTCCGTTGTGATGCTTTGCAGCTCCTTCAGGATTTTCTTTGGTCTCTTTGTTGTCTCTCTGATTAATGTTCTCCTTGCCTGGACTGTGAGTTTTGGTGGGCGGCCTTCTCTTGGCAGGTTTGTTGTGGTGCCATATTCTTAACATTTTTTAATAATGGATTTAATGGTGCTCCGTGGGATGTTTAAAGTTTCTTATATTATTTTATAACCCAACCCTGATCTGTACTTCTCCACAACTTTCTCCCTGACCTGTTTGGAGAACTCTAAGGTCTTCATGGTGCCGCTTGCTTGGTGGTGACCCTTGCTTAGTGTTGTTGCAGATTCTGGGGCCTTTCAGAACAAGAGTATATGTACTGAGATCATGTGACACTTAGATTGCACACAGGTGGACTTTATTTAACTAATTATGTGACTTCTGAAGGTAATTGGTTGCACCAGATCTTATTTAGAGGCTTCATAGCAAAGGGTGAATAAATATGCACGCCCCACTTATCCGTTTTTTGATTTTTTTGATTTTTTGAAACAAGTTATTTTTTGAATTTCACTTCACCAAATTGGACTATTTTGTGTATGTCCATTACATGAAATCCCCCCCAAATCCATTTAAATGACAGGTTGTAATGCAACAAAATAGGAAAAACGCCAAGGGGGATGAATACTTTTGCAAGGCACTGTACATATATTTCATCTCACAGCCTCAATGTGTTCCTGTATACCTCCATAAAACTATATGCAGTTGAAGTCGGAAGTTTACATTCACCTTAGCCAAATACATTTAATCTCAGTTTTTCACAATTCCTGACATTTAATCCTAGTAAACATTCTCTGTCTTTGGTCAGTTAGCATCACCACTTTCTTTTAAGAATGTGAAATGTCAGAATAATAGAACAGATAATTATTTATTTCAGCTTTTATTTTTTCCATTACATTCTCAGTGGGTCTGAAGTTTACGTACACTCAATTAGTATTTGGTAGCATTGCATTGAAATTGTTCTGGTCAAACGTTTCGGGTAGCCTTCCACAAGCTTCCCACAATAAGTTGGGTGAATTTTGTCCCATTCCTCCTGACAGAGCTGGTGTAACTGAGTCAGGTTTGTAGGCCTCTTTGCTCGCACACGCTTTTTCAGTTCTGCCCACAAATTTTCTATAGCATTGAGTTCAGGGCTTTGTGATGGCCACTCCAAAACCTTGACTTTGTGGTTCTTAAGCCATTTTGCCACAACTTTGGAAGTATGCTTGGGGTCGTTGTCCACTTGGAAGACCCAAATGGACAATGATCCAAATGGACAATGTCCTCCAAGCTTTAACTTCATTACTGATGTCTTGAGATGTTGCTTCAATATATCCACATAATTTTCCTTTCCTCATGATGCCATCTATTTTGTGAAGTGCACCAGTCCCTCCTGTAGCAAAGCACCCCCACAACATGATGCTGCCACCCCCGTGTATCACAGTTGGGATGGTTCTTTGGCTTGTTAGCCTCCCCCTTTTTCCTCCAAACATAACGATGGTCATTATGGCCAAACAGTTCTATTTTTCTTTCATCAGACCAGAGGACATTTCTCCAAAAAGTACGATCTTTGTCCCCATGTGCAGTTGCAAACCGTAGTCTGGCTTTTTTGGGGCGGTTTTGGAGCAGTGGCTTCTTCAGTCTTTCAGGTAGGACTCGTTTTACTGTGGATATAGATACTTTTGTACATATTTCCTCCAGCATCTTCACAAGGTCCTTTACTGTTGTTCTGGGATTGACTTGCACTTTTCACAACCAAAGTATGTTCATCTCTAGGAGACAGAACGAATCTCCTTCTTGAGCGGTATGATGGCTGTGTGGTCCCATGGTGTTTATACTTGCGTACAATTGTTTGTACAGATGAACGTGGTACCTTCAGGCATTTGGAAATTGCTCCCAAGGATGAACCAGACTTGTGGAGGTCTACACATTTTTTTCTGAGGTCTTGGCTGATTTCTTTTGATTTTCCCATGATGTCAAGCAAAGAGGCACTGAGTTTGAAGGTAGGCCTTGAAAGTCATCCACAGGTACACCTCCAATTGACTCAAATGATGTAAATTAGCCTATCAGAAGCTTCTAAAGCCATGACATCATTTTCTGGAATTTTTCAAGTTGTTTAAAGGAACAGTCAACTTAGTGTATGTAAACTTCTGACCCACTGGAATTGTGATACAGTGAATTATAAGGGAAATAATCTGTCTGTAAACAATTGTTGGAAAAATTACTTGTGTCATGCACAAAGTAGATGTCCTAACCAACTTGCCAAAACTATAGTTTGTTAACAAGACATTTGTGGAGTGGTTTGAAAACGAGTTTTAATGACTCCAACCTAACTTACGACTTCAACTGTACCTGTAGGTGGCATTCTGGACAAAACCGTGGTGGTTTTCTTGAGAGGAAAGCTGTATTCATACTGCAGCAATATAAGCTACTGTGCTTTTCAAATCAAATTAGCAAAACACTGCTCTGAATAATTAGCCTAATGAAAACAATTTCACAGGCCTTAACATCAATAAACAGAGGTTTGTCAACAGCGGCCATGGCACAGCATGTAATTAAACCTTTTATCAGGTTCTAAGTATCTCCTTTCGCTCAATGACTTCACCCCTCACCCCTATTCCACAGCTCAAGACTGTATTCCTGTACTCTTAGAGAGAGAGAGACACAGAAAGACAAAAGGAGGGGGAAGATGGAGAGAGACATAGAGACAAAAGGAGGAGGAAGATGGAGATGGAGAGAGACAGAGATGGAGTTGAGAAGTGAAATGGGTGTAGACAGAGAGCAAAAGAGAAAGAGAGAGAGAGAGATCAATAGAGAGAAGGGGGGTTGGTAAGAGCTATCGAGTTAAGCAGTCATCCTCTTATAGCTGAACACCCAGATAGATCTCCCCATCTGGACCTGGTGGATCACGTAGATCCCATCCACAACTGTAGTATATATCTTATACTAACATACATAGTTCATAGGGAACAAAATGAGGCCCAGCCAAAAGCAGCTTGTGACATGATAGAGAGATGAAACAGATTGACTGGTGAACTGCCCTGGGGCGACTGACATGCTGATAACCAACATGGTGTCCACATTGAGAAAGATGTAGAGGAAAACACAGTGATGGATCGGCAACGCATAAAGGGAATGAGGAATGAGTGGGGATAGACATCAACAAGGTTGTTGGATGCTATAAACGCACAGTGAATATGTAGCTTGCTCATAATTCTTACTGCAAAGCAAAGACTGTCAACAAAGTATTTCAGTAAATACGTGACAAAAGCTATTCTCCGTAATGTCTTCTTCACATCTGGAATATATGAATACCCTGGGGTGTTACTGGGTCTAAAACCAGCTAATTGAACTACATTTCAGGCCCATGCTGACTATATTTAGCCGAAACGTAGGTTGATGCTGTACTGTTCCAGGACAAGCTCTGCCTTTTTAAACAGCTGACAGGAAGATGAACCTCTTTCACAGCAAAAAGTCTCACTATGAGCCCTGCTGCCAGGAGAGCTGAGGGATCCTGGGTCCTATATGCTGCCACATCTCCCCACAATGAATGTATTCAGGTCATTAATTAAGTACAACAGAGGTCTTATGAATATGGCTTAGGTCGAAGGTCAACACTCTTGTCAGTTGATAATGATTTGGAAACTCCTGAGGCATTGTGGGTACAGGTTCCAGAAGACAGCAGCAGTTAGTGTAGCGCAGTCAAGACCTTTACTCTCCTCAACTCCACAAGGCCTCCTGGTGGGGTGGTATGTTGTCAGCCCCGTCTAATGAAGAGTAACGCACGCATGCGCACACACACACATACACACACACACACACACACACACACTCATTTAACCTGTGTATGTAAGAGATCTCATTTACAGTAGATAACTCATAGGTGGTTTCCTCATGACATCGTAGATGGTGCACTTTTATATTGAATAACGCTTACAGGTGATGTTACGCCTTGGTAACTCTTATCTCCTCAAAATACATTTAATGGTCGCTCGCCAGATTGTATTGTAGATTGTGTACAACGTTTTCCAACGGCAGGCCACGAAATAAATTAATAGTAAGATGTGTAGCTTTTCTGTTCTGACGCACACCAGCCGGCTTTTTGCTGTGCTCAAGTGCATAGGGAAGAGCGTTTTAATCCCTATTTCTGTTTTAATCTTTGCTGTGGTAGCTACCTTGGCTCCTGCTGGATTTAAAGGCTCGCTGCAGCTCCATTCAGCCTGGTTTCCATCCACCTGCTGGCATGGCTCCTTCCTGCTAGCAGAGCAGAGCCCTGAGCTCCTCACATTACATAATGAACAACACATCCCAGCTAGCGTAATGACTACTCACAGAGAACAACACATCCCAGCTAGCATAATGACTATACACAGAGAACAACACATCCCAGCTAGCGTTAATGACTACACACAGAGAAACAACAATCCCAGCTTGCGTTAATGGCTACTCACAGAGAACAACACATCCCAGCAGCGTAATGACTACAACACAGAGGAACAAAACATCCCAGCTATGGTAATGGCTACTCAACAGAGAACAACACATCCCAGCTAGCGAATGACTACACACAGAGGAACAACACATCCAGCTTGCATAATGACTACACACAGGAGGAACAACACATCCCAGCTAGCGTAATGACTACACACAGAGAACAACACAATCCCAGCTTGCTAATGGCTACTCAGCAGAGAACACACATCCCAGCTAGCGTAATGACTACACACAGAGAACACACATCCAGCTTGTGTAATGACTACACACAGAGAACAACACATCCCAGCTAGCGTAATGACTACACACAGAGAACAACACATCCCCAGCTTGCGTAATGGCTTACTCACAGAGAACAACACATCCCAGCTTGCGTAATGCTACACACAGAGAACACACATCCCAGCTTGCGTTTATGACTACACACAGGAACAACACATCCCAGCTAGCGTAATGACTACACACAGAGAACAACACATCCCAGCTTAGTGTAATGACTACACACAGAGAACAACACATCCCAGCTAGCGTAATGACTACACACAGAGAACAACAACCTCCCAGCTAGCGTAATGACTACAACAGAGAACAACACATCCCAGCTAGCGAATGTACTACACACAGAGAACAACACATCCCAGCTAGCGTAATGACTACACCACAGAGAACAACACATCCAGCTAGCGTAATGACTACACACAGAGAAACAACACATCCCAGCTGCGTAATGACTACACACAGAGAACAACACATCCAGCTAGCGTAATGACTACACCAGAGAACAACACATCCCAGCAGCTCATACAAACAGAGACACATCCCACTGCGTAATGACTACACACAGGAGAACAACACATCCCAGCTAGCGTAATGACATACACACAGGAACAACACATCCCAGCTAGCGTAATGACTACACACAGGAGAACAACACATCCCAGCTAGCGTAATGACTACACACCGAGAACAACACATCCCAGCTAGCGTAATGACTACACCCGGAACAACACATCCCAGCTAGCGTAATGACTACACCCCAGAAACAACACATCCCAGCTAGCGTAATGGACACACACAGAGAACAACACATCCCAGCTAGCGTAATGACTACACAGCAAGAACAACCACATCCCAGCCTAGCTAATGACTACCACAGAGAACAACACATCCCAGCTAGCCAATGACTACAACAGAGACCAACACATCCCAGCTAGCGTAAGGACTACCACAGAGAACAACACATCCCAGCTAGCGTAATGACTACACACAGAGAACAACACATCCCAGCTAGCGTAATGACTACACCCGAGAACAACAATCCCAGCTTAGCGTAATGACTACACACAGAGAACAACACTCCAGCTAGCGTAATGACTACACACAGAGAACAACACATCCCAGCTTGCGTAATGACTACACACAGAGAACAACACATCCCAGCTAGCGTAATGACTACACACAGAGAACAACACATCCCAGCTAGCGTAATGACTACACACAGAGAACAACATAAACAAACAAGGGGAGGCTTAGTGAATCCGCTTTGATCTACACCCAAACAATATTCTATCTGAGAAACGGAATTGTGGAATCAATTTATGGCTGCTTTGGAGCTTGTTGTTCTTTGGGTAGGAGGCGATCTTTATCTGTTGTTTATGATCTTCATGACTCTATTGATCTGGCTACAGCCACGCCAACAGTGGAGGGGAGCCAGTGTGCAAATAGAGCTAGCTTTTGCCCATCTCTCTTTAAAAGATGGCAGGGGTAATCAAACTGGCTGCTCTCTCTGTCTCTCTGCAGCACTATAGCTGCACTGCATCTCTGCTGCTGCCTCCTCTTTCTGTTTGCCCCTCCTCCTTTTGGTTTGTCTCTGCTTATCACTGTGTTTCTTCCTTAACGAACAGTGCTCAGCTCCCCTGGCTCTTATGACACTTGGGCATTAATTTGATGAATGTTTTAATCCTCAGTGACTAGGCGCCGCAGGCACAAAAGGAAGGCGGCCCTCCTGCAGCCATCCATCACGTTGCTGCTGCCTCGCTCCCGGCTGATGCTAGATGCTGCTTCTGTTTATGGGCCCGTCGGGCCGGCAGTACTCAGCACCAGGACGGTGACAGTCCTAAAAGACCTGCTTTCTGTTTGGGGAACGTGTGTTCCCAGATTCCAGACAGTCAGCTTTATGACGGGAGACAGCAGATGATGTCCCAGGGTGACAATAGCCATTGTAATTGCATCAAAACACATTAGTTCTAATTAAGATTTGAGCGTCACAGAATGTGCACAAAGACCCCCGGTCATTAAGGCTCTCTAGATGGAGCTTTTTGTTCTTCATTAAAACAATTTGAATCTGATACATGCATCAATCTGAACAATGAATGGCTCAAATATGATTTGATTGTCTATTTATTTAACTAGGCAAGTCAGTTAAGAACAAATTCTTATTTTCAATGACGGCCTAGAAACATCAGGTTAACTGCCTTGTTCAGGGGCAGAACGACAGATTTTTACCTTGTCAGCTCAGAGATTCGATCTTGCAACCTTTCGGTTACAAGTCCAACGCTCTAACCACTAGGCGACCTGCCGCACCTTCTGACATATAGAAGTAATTTATTGGTTGGTTGATCAATCTTTCTATAACTTAATTCATCACTGCCAATGCTCTTTCTCTTCTACTGCATCTCATTTCTGAAATATGAGAAGAATAAATATGTAGAGTTATAGGAGGTTGGTGGCACCTTAATTAGGGAGGACAGGCTCGTGGTAATGGCTGGAGCAGTATCAATGGAATGATATCAAATACATCAAACACATGGTTTCCTTGCTCCGGCCATTATTATGATCCATCCTCCCCTCAGCAGTATGTGTTTGACTTGCGGCCGTCGCAGGGCTGACAGGTGTTGACTGCTCCCTCACTGAATGATCTCTCAGTGGTTCCTCTGACAGTCAGTTGTGGCGTAGATACGATCAGTTCTGGGTCACCTGATCCAAGCCTCAAGAAGTGTTTCCCTTCTCAATATGATTTCTCCAGACACTGTAGATAGAACAGGAGGGAAGAAGATTGGATATATCTGACAAGTGCACCATTCTCTTAATCAGAGACTGGTAGCAGCACGGTGGTGAGGGGCCTTGTGGGCCAGGATCGTGCACGTTTTAGTGATGCTTTTCAATGAAGCTATTGAAGACCTGGAGGAGGGAGTTAAACAAACCCCTCACGAAGGAAGTGCCCAAAATCTCAATGATGACAAGATCTACAGTAGAAAGGATATGGGGCTTCAGCTCAATTTATGCACTTTCGAAACCATCCCCTCCCAACAATGATGAAAAGAGGAAATAATGACTTTGAACAACAAGGAGGAATCTGACAAAGCATCCTATGGCAACTGTTGCCCAGTTAGACAGGGTTGGATGGGCTCTGTGCTCAGCTGCCTTACACACGCATCCATTTTTCAAATCAACCTGAAGATGTTTCTGCCCAGCGGCCTAACCTCCAGACAGCCACCGGTGCCCCTGCATGTTATGGAGCATCATGGGAGCCTTAGGAGCACTAATGGCTTGTGACACAGAGCTCTGGGAGGCCTCACCCCCAGCCTCAGGGGACCGACCCCTCTCCTCTCCTCTCCTCTCCTCTCCTCTCCTCTCCTCTCCTCTCCTCTCCTCTCCTCTCCTCTCCTCATCCCTTCCTCTCTCCTCTCCTCTCCTCTCCTCTCCTCTCCTCTCCTCTCCTCTCTCTCCTCTTCCTTTCCTCTCCTCTTCCCTCCTCTTCCTCTACCCTCCCTCCCTCCCTCAGTCAAACCATCTCCATGTCCTTCACATGGAAGAATAAAGCACCAACAAACTCAGGTGTTGAGGAAGATTAACTGCAAGATCAAAAGAAAAATAAAACATACAAGCCCCAGAAGCAGGGGAGGAGATCCTCTCCTATCCTCACTTCGCCGCTCTCTTACTACCTCTCCTCTCCTCTCCTCTCCTCTCCTCTCCTCTCCTCTCCAGATTTCCCCTGAGGGAGAAGGAATTAATATTTCATGTCCAAGACAGGGGAGGGCTTTCATACAAAATACATACTTCAGGATATAAACAATGATATACTGCAGTAATGAAGAGTCTGATCTCTCACAGTGGTGGGCCATGATATGGACGCAGCCACCTAATTGTCTGCAGTACTGTGTGTTTTAAAGGACAGCTCGTCCTCACACTGTTTCAATGAGTTGATAAAGAATGTCTCTGTCAATTGGCAACTGACTGTGTCTTATACTGTAGATCAGTGTTGAGAACAGCCACAAAGCTGCCTCCATTTCCAACACAGCCCACTCTTCCTCCACATTGTGTGAATAATTACACTTGATTTAATTTAGAGTTGGAAAGAAGCCCGAGTGCCACAAAGACAAGATTTTCTGCATTCAGTTGAATTCAGTAGTTTCAATGGAAACTCATACTCAATCCATATTGATTAAAATGTTAATAGACAGTGTATTGGTGGAGAGCACCCTAGTCATGCTTGCTTCTGCCCATCATTCAACCCCCCTGCCTCCTCCAGTGAAATAGAGCCAGTGTCATCGCTCAGGGAGAGAAAGACTCTGCTCTGAATGCTCTTGGCATGTAACATAAAGGATTACCCAACCAACCTCGCTAATTTTCAGCCGCTGCAGAGGAAAAGATTACTTCTCCAACGAGAACAATGGCCAAGTATGGACCTTGAGAATAAATCTGAAAAAATACTTTGAATGCGAGCACGATTCTGATCTTCGAGCTTTTGATGTTGTTGAAAATACAGTGCAGCAACTACCTGTACTGGAACATTGATTTCTCTGTTGACCCCTCAGGTGGGAAACTAAACGTCCCAATTTAGCAGTCTGGGCTGTTGGGAGATGGATTACGTGACATTTCGAATATATTGATTGCTTCCTGTAAAACAAGCGGGAGCAGTGAGATAAGCATGCCAGGGAGGCAGTGTGACAGAGGCTACCTGGAACGCTCCAAGCATCATCCATACGCCAAACATTCTGAGTTACCAAGTCACCAAGGTCACTGTGATTACATGTCAGTATCTTCCGTCATACGATTAGCTAGATGTGTTAGCAGTACTGAGCATACTGATCAGCTCCCCAGACTGTCGACTGTGCTGAGCTACTGCGGGTCTCACCATGTGTCTGCTAACACAAGGTGTGTAAGGGTCTATATGGATACAGTACCCGAATGTGTGAAACACTGAGTGAATAAATTAAACTAATGTGTGCAAGCATGTGAAGTAGTCCAACTGGGTGCTACAAGTCTGTGTGATGCTTCAATGTGTGTTATTCCCCACCACATTATATGGAGCTCCAGAATGACACAGCAGAGAACTAACCCAGTTAATGGTCAGTTCTGGTTAAATAGAACCACATTCAGTAGCAAGCAGCACTGGAGGATGTACAGCTAACCCAAAGCAACCTTTCTGGCAAATACAGTAGTGAAGGGTCTTTTGGCACATTTAGTGAAACATTTGATGGAAGCTTACAAGACAGACCCACATCTCTCCATCACTATGTCCAGGGTCTGTTAACTAAGATGTTTTGGGGGTGTTAGTGTCAGGATGCTAGAAGTCTGAGCTCAGAAAGAGTGTTCCCTTCAGTCAAACTTCGTGTTCTGTATGTGTGCCTCTCCCCGGTGAAGGGAAAACATTTGACTGGGGCCGTGCCACCTGTAAAGATGGTCCTGAACTCTTTCATTGATCTGAACCTTTTAGAAATTCTTCTTCAGCTTCTTCTACGCCACCCGTCCCTTTCCTTCCGTCCTCACTGACAACATCTCTCTGTCTATCTGTCAGAGGACTCAAGGAGTGAGGAGCATGGAGGTGCAGAGGTATCTTAAAGGTTAGGCCTCGTCTCTGATACATGAACCAAACTCATTGGATCTCCCCTTCATTCATGCCGCCTTCTACTTTACAATCCCCTTTCCACCCCCCCCAAAGGAGCATTTCCCACAGCCAGCCTTGGATAATATACCTCTTTCCTCTGTGCTCGTTGTTAAAGTCAGATTATACATATATATTGTGCCACTCTGAGGCTCTGCTTGCACAGCAGAAAGGAGAGAGGGAAGCCTGCAGCACTCAGAAATGCCTGTGTCCTCATGCCACAATATCAAACGCTATCCATTATTCATCCGATTCCATTTAAACGTGTCCCCATCAGAGGCGTGCATTGATTGCCATGCCAGCCACCACTGCTAAACTTCAGGTAATTATGGCGAATGGGGAATCTGAGAGAGATCCGGTTTCACAGAGCTGCTGTTATTTTGGGTGTTTTATGTCATTGTCTCCCCTGAGTGCCACTGATTGTACGATAGAGATTAACATTTGAAGGCATTATCCATTCCCTAATTATAATTACGGGGAGAAGGGAGAGAGTCAGATAAGAAGCTATGAAGTGGAAAATCCCTTTTCCTCTATAAAAACAGAAGAGCTCTGGCACAGGGAGAATATCAAGGTGTATGCAGAAAGATATTCATGTGTTTATGACTGTCAGTAAATTCATTGAATTTGTTGAATCCATGAAAGAAAAGCCTTAGCTACCTAAAACGGATTTCATGAGTCGTGCCTCAGTGTTTCTTTTGCTGGAACCTTCACTGCTTTTGTAGTAGAATGGGCTTCTATGGGCCCACAATGATGAATTGTACCTGAGTGCTTTGGTTACCATAGTAACGCTTTATCCCCATTATGGTCGGGAAAGGGCAAAGAAAAAAATTATGTTTTAGACACCTCTGGATAAATGGAAAAAAATCCCCTCTATTCAAAAGGAAAGCCTTTGTATGACACCTTGGGTCATGACACTGGCTATACATTTAATACAGCAACACATTCATCTGGTTAGTAATTTTTTACCCGGTCTTGAACTAAACACATCTATGCACAGACAGTGTATTGTTAATTAGTGTTTGTCTGGATCCACAGCAGTGAATGCCTCCCAGCAGCCCAGAGGCAGAGCTAGAGGAAGCAAGGGGGGGTATAGAAAGGTTTACTGTGGTAAGTGAGCCCATGAGCCTAGCAGTAGCACCACCAGCCATGTTTCACCTCACTTGTACCGCCCAGACAAAACTCATGGGGGTTAGCTAGCACTACGAAACAGGGAGGCCATGGAAAGGGAGTGTGTACAAAACAGGGAGGCCAGGGAAAGGGAGTGTGTGTTATATATATGCCATTTAGCTTTTATCCAAAGCGACTTACAGTCATGCAAGCATACATTTTACGTATGGATGGTCCCAGGAATTGAACCCACTATCCTGGCATTGCAAGCGCCATTTTCTATCAAACAAGCTACAGAAGACCCCCATTCTCAATTTAAATCACACATCTGCATTTCCATTTCCTAATATTCCCTCAACACAAAAAAGCTAGATGGTCTTTCAGAGAAGGAGTGTGTGTTTCAGGGAAGGAGTGTGTGTTTCAGGGAAAGAAAGTGTGTATTTCAGACAAGCCCTGAAACCTCTTTGCAAAAGCCATGACAATGTTTTCATTAACTCACCCAGTGTAAATCAGCAGGTTCCCCCTCTGTTCCCCCTAGTTCCTGCATGGTCAGCTGTTCAGAGTGCACAGTACCTCAGCGTGCCAGGAAACACTGCTCAGCTTTTGTCATAGGGTATGTCTATTATAGCACACAAGTTTTGACCAGGGCCCGGTTTCCCAAAAGACATCTTAAGGCTAAGTTAATCGTTAGAACCTTCATATAAATCTCCAAGCCTTTACCCAAAACCATCATTATTAAGGGATCGTACCATTTTTTTCAATTTTTGCCTAAAATGACATACCCAAATCTGACTGCCTGTAGCTCAGGACCTGAAGCAAGGATATGCATATTATTGATACCATTTGAAAGGAAACACTTTGAAGTTTGTGAAAATGTGAAATGAATGTAAGTGAATATAACACATTAGATCTGGTAAACGATAATACAAACAAAAAAACATGCTTTTTTCCCCTTCATCATCTTTGAATTGTTGCCGAATTGGTGCCGAATTGGGCAATTGATACATTTTCAAGTACATAACTATAGAGAACATACAAAAATGATATGGTAATATAAAATGTAAGTTTACACACTCCCAGGAATGTCCTACATGATGGATCATTAGCTTATGCACTAACTTTCACACATCTAGATGGCAGGGTGGGTGTGGAGCCAGACACAGCAGGGGTTCAAACTGTAGAAACCAGTTCCTACATTTCAATATAAAAATAGATTTGATCAAACAAAATAACACTACATTTTATCTCTGGGACCCTTAGGATGACAAATCAGAGCAAGATTACTGAATGTAAGTACATTATTTACTTTCAAAGGTGAATTTATCAAATCAGTTGCCATGATAAAAGTTTTTTGTTGTTGTGCACACTCCTCAAACAATACAATGGTATTTTTTCACTGTTATAGCTACTGTACATTGGACAGTGCAGTTAGATTAACATTAATTTAAGCTTTCTGCCCTTATAAGACATGTCTATGTCCTGGAAAATGTTATTGTTACTTACAATACCATGCTAATCACATTAGCGCACGTTAGCTCAACCGTCCCGGTGGAGGGACACCGATCCCGTAGAGGATTTATTAACGTTGCACTTGAAAACGCTTGAAATCTTAATCCAGCCTCAGATCACTCGTAGAACTGCTTAGTGTGTCGTCAGATCCTTTTTTTCTCTCCCGCGTCACTTTATACACAGAAGATCTTCATTAAACATAGAATCACATGATTTATCCGTCTCTCTGTTAGCAGCGATAACTTCAGAACAAAGTTTATTACAAATACAAAGTTACCAATGTCTTTGCAATTGATACAAAGAAGCGCCGTATGCAGAGCTGGATCAGTGCTGGATTCACAACTGAAATCTCTGCATTGAGTCAAAACAAAAATACAGTACATCAGAGTCAATCCAGGTATACAGTGGCGAGTAAATCTAAATGACTGCATTAAAATATAAAATATAAACAGTAGGCTATAAGCCTATTTCAAAAGTATTGAAATACATTTCATGTTCAATAAATTTGTTATATTTTTCTGCTTGTAGGCTACTGTATTTAATGTGTCTCAATATATTTCATTATGTGTAGCCTAACATGTGCATAATGATGCGCCAAATCTGTGATTTTTTATTTATTATATATTTGTATTAAATAGGCTTATTTTTTATTGGGTAAGCAGTAGAATAAGCTGCCTCAATATTTGCAGCCATAGGTGGTAATACAGAATCTCTCTAGGAGCTGATCCGTCGTCAGTATTGTGAAATGATTCTAACGTTAAGGAAAGATTTGAATGGAGAAAGCTGATCCAGAGCAGCGCTCCCTGTTTTTCCCGATCCTATCAGTATGGACACATGCTCCAACGACACACTTTGCGACCATTCTCTCTTTGTGGTGTTTTGGGAAAAGCATGTTACATCTTCAGCCGTTGTAAGATTAAAACAATCGTAAGCCTAATTTGATGGGGAAACCGGGCCCTAGGCCCGAAGGGAATATGCACTATACAGTATGGAATAGTCAGCGCCATTTGGGAGTCATCCTCCCTCTCTGCACCTATTTCCCTTCAGGAGGGAACCTACTGTCTCACTCGTCTCTCCCGTGGGTTCCAGTTCCCTGGCTGGGGTTATCGAGAAGGGGCAGGCAGTGTCTCAATGGCCAGTGGGTGGTGTGGAGGGAGTGGAGGGAGGGAAGCCGTAGAGGCAATGTAGTTAATCAAGTAGACAGCTGCTTCACTCGTCATGTTCTCCTGCACACACTCCGGCCATCACTTCATTATACTGCCCAGCCAGTGTGGGCGTGTGGGATGAATGATCTGTTACAACTGTGACTACCTACTGTTATGTCAGAATACTACTCAGTGTTATATTAAAACGCAACATGAAACAATCCCGGTATTTTTGTGCATTCAAATGGCCATCGATAAAATGCAATGGTGTTCGTTGTCCGTAGCTTACGCCTGCCCATACCATAACCCCACCGCCACCATGGGGCACTCTGTTCACAACGTTGCCATTAGCAAACCGCTCACCCACATGACGCCATACACATGACACCATCTGCCCGGTACAGTTGAAACCGGGATTTATCCGTGAAAAGCACACTTTTCCAGCAAGCCAGTGGCCATCGAAGGTGGGCATTTGTCCGCTGAAGTCAGTTACGGCGTCGAACTTCAGTCAGGTCAAGACCTTGGTGAGGACGACAAGCCCACACATGAGCTTCTATGAGACGGTTTCTGACAGTTTGTGCAGAAATTCTTTGGATGTGCAAAACCACAGTTTCATCAGCTGTCCGGGTGGCTGGTCTCAGACAATCCTGCATGTTAAGAAGCCGGATGTGGAGGTCCTGGGCTGGCATGGTTACACGTGGTCTGCGGTTGTGAGGCCGGTTGGACGTACTGCCAAATTCTCTAAAACGAAGTTGGATGTGGCTTATGGTAGAGAAATTAACATTCAATTCTCTGGCAACTGCTCTGGTGGATATTCCTGTATTCAGCATGCCAATTGCACGCTCCCTCAAAACTTGAGACATCTGTGGCATTGTTTTGTGTGACTGGCCTTTTATTGTTCCCAGCTCAAGGTGCACCTGTGTAATGATCATGCTGTTTAATCAGCTTCTTGGTATGCCACAACTGTCAGGTGAATGGATTATCTTGGCAAAGGATAAATGCTCAAGAACAGGGATGTAAACAAATGTGTGCACAACATTTGAGAGAAATAAGCTTTTTGTGCGTATGGCACATTTCTGGGATCTTTTATTTCAACTCATGAAACATGGAACCAACACTTTAAATGTTGCGTTCATATTTTTGTTCAGTGTGGCTTACAAAAAAGTTAATGGTGTCCTGTTGCTGTTGGGCATGTTGGACATGGTTTGAGTTGAAGAATCATTATTGTAATATGATTGAGAATGAAGTAGAAGTTTGGTAGTTCAGGGATGAGTTTATTGGTTTATTTATTCCTTATTGTTTTTATTATTCCTTATGAAATCCACATCACACTCTGGAAATCTGATATTCCCCTACAGTACTATCTTCAACAATATATTGAAAAAGTTGCCAAATAAATGTTTTTATTTAAGTGATAAGAGAAGCCGGTGTTTGGAGGATATATTGGCCCTGGTGTTAGGCCCGAGACAATGTTGTTCTGTCCTTGAGCTGTTCTTGTCTATTAATGTTCTGTTTATGTCCTGTTTCATGTTTTATGTGGACCCCAGGATGAGTAGCTGCTGCTTTTGCAACAGTTAATGGGGATCCTAATAAAATACCAAATACCAAACCGTGCCAATATATCCTCAAAACACCGTCTTCAAGGGCATTATAACTTTTATACAACGGGTTACCAACATATTCAAAAAATGGTTGACATATTTTCATGAACTTTATGTTGATGAATTTATTCATACAATTTCATCCTTCCAAAAGATATAGTCCCAACACAAATCTAGGGTTGCTACCCAAGCCAGCTGGTCTTTTGTTCTATCGGTTCGGTTGCTAGAGACGCAACCCAGTCGTTCAGTCTTTTTGTTCTATGTCTACAGTATGGACGCAACCTTGCTTGCTAGCTAGCCAACTACGGCAAATTTACAGTCACGTCAAGCAGTGCAACCAGAATAACAACAAAGTAGCTTAGTTTGCATTTGTTTAAGCTGTTTTCTAGTGAAATGTATTTGGATACCTCCATAACAATGAGCTAATGATGAGAGACTTCGCCTGGCATAGAAAATGGGCTCTCTCGTCAGGACACTGTTGTTCAGAGGAGCTTGCCAACAACACAGCTAACATAATCACTTCAAATTGGAAAGACCGCAAACTTCGATTCGTTTGACTGCTGATTCATGATTTCGACTGGCTGAGAAACGCTGCCTGCCTGTCTGTCTGACTTGTTCCGACTCCCGACACGTTCATTACTATGGGACAGCTGGAGATCGAATATGAATATTGAAACAATGTTGCATATGTCGGAGAGACAGACAGCAAGGTTTATACAAATCTCCGCTGTTGAAAATTAAATATTAGTCTAAAAGAAATGTGAGATAATGTCTAGATGCTTTTTATAGTGGAACTCAAGTTCATAAACTGCCTGGCTGGGCTGATGAGACAGTGGAAACGCAGTCAGATGGATCAGAGTAAATAGGCATTTTAACGTCATAGATTTACCCGGTGGTAACTTGTGGAATAGACACCGGCTGGAATGCAGTTTTAACCAATCAGCATTCGGGATTATACCCACCCGTTGTATATTCATGTTTATATTTTTCAATATTCATTAATGTATGTACAAAATGTTTATGAAATCAAAATACTACTCATTTTACAGAGCAAGCGGTAAAGCATCAAATGACACAATTTTTTTATTTGTTGCACCTACATATGAAACACTATGGCCTGTGTGAGGCCAAAATGTCCTAAATATGCCAACTTTGATGAATTATTTCTCAAATATGCTTTTAGATACAATCTGTCAACAATCCTTTCTCCAAAGGACTATTCTATGAATTACATTTCGTGAACATCACAAAAAATCATGTTTTTTATTGTCTGGGTTTCGTGAGGAATCACTCAATACCTAATGCTCACAGCTGGCTGTCCAATTAGCTTAGGGTTGCTACAACATTTTTGCGTTGCATAGTAATCTCAGCTAATTTTGCCGCAAATTATAATACATTATTCATTATATGTGTCATCAAGGAAAGCTTGTCAGAGACAAATACTTTAATCAAACAAAATTAAAAGAGGAAGACAAATTATAATGGCACATTATGTAAAAAAGAAGTGTCTCCACAGATGTTTTGAACAACAAAATGACCCCCCTGCCACTAATTATAGCCATCAGTAAAGATGGAGCTCTATAACACTAATGACTAGAAAGAAAAACACTGGCCATTGGAGGACACACACTCATCCAGCTGTATATCTGGGAAGCCAGTTACTTTCCTTGATAATGTGTTGTCATAAAGCTTACGTAATGCAATCATTAACATTTAGGTTCTGTCTTGAGATGGGTTTTTTTTCTGCAGAAATAGTATCAACATTCAGTTGATGGCATAAACTGTATGTGACATGCAATGAAACATCTGCATTTGCATGCTGAAGACAGTGCTAAGGAATTTGATTTCGACTTCCTCATCAACAACTGTCATAAACAGAGTTGACAGAACTCTGCTGGTTTGTCGGTCCTCTGTCTGACCGTGGTCTCTTCCACTGAGACGGCCACTGTTCTCGGTCTTCTGTCCAGATGGATAATTTCCTGATCCTGCCAGTCCAGTCAACACGCTGAGACATTTCTTAGTCTCCTTTTTTTATCCTTGTCCAGCTCCTTTCTTCTGTGTCAGGATTACCAGCAATTCCCCTAGCACGTTCTTCACGCTACATGCCACAATTCTGCATGCCATGGAGAGAGAGAATTGGAGCACTCCGGTTCACTGTGCCCTCAATCCGCTGCCATGATCATCCATCTTTGTCGACTGGGCTGGATCCCCTGCCAAACCCTCTAGATCATCCCAGCCGGGAATGCTCTCCTCCTGAGCTGATTCTCCTCCTGTGAAGGAGAGGCTTTCCACCTCCGGCTCCCAGCGCTCGGCATCCAGCAACCAGCTTTGTCCTATCAGGGAGCAGCTGGAAAAAGAGCAACAGGGATGAGGGCTATCCTCCTTCCTCATTTCATGTCTCACCGCTTAAGACCCTTTTCTCCCTCAAATCCAATTACCGAGCAGTCCGTCCGCCCGTCCGCCCCCCCCCCCGTAGAGTGGAGGGGGAAAAATTTGCCTCCTGATGAATTCTTCACCCAACTTTTCAATATTTCTGGAAGTAACTTCTCAATCTAATAAGGAAATCACAGCAGGCTGTGTCACATAAGATTAAGGGGGAAATATAATAATGTATATTGGTGAAATGTATTTTTATCGAATGATACATTGATAACAGAATTGAAGGCTATTTAGAATCGGCTTGGGGAAGAGGCGTTGCAGTGAAGAGTAGAACCTGCCTCATCATGAATGTCTGATTGTAACATTTTGCTTGCTGGCGGTGACAAGGATAAAGTGAAAAATACAGAAAGAGAGAGGGAAAGAGGAGGGGGCATAATGAGTCTCGGCCTGTCTCTCTCTCTCTCTCCCTTTCCCACTTCACCAAGGGGGACCTAAATCCTGACCCAGATACTCCTTTCTCCCTCCCTCAACTTCCATGCTCTGCTCTGATCATAGGCCTCATCCAAGCAACACTCTAGGTGAGCCTTTGATAAGAGCCAACAAACCAGCATGAACCCAGCTGGGAACAAACCACCATGAACCCAGCTGGGAACAAACCACCATAAACCCAACTGGGAACAAACCACCATGAACCCAGCTGGGAACAAACCACCATGAACCCAGCTGGGAACAAACCACCATGAACCCAACTGGGAACAAACCACCATGAACCCAGCTGGGAACAAACCACAATGAACCCAACTGGGAACAAACCACCATGAACCCAGCTGGGAACAAACCATCATGAACCCAACTGGGAACAAACCACCATGAACCCAGCTGGGAACAAACCACAATGAACCCAGCTGGGAACAAACCACCATGAACCCAGCTGGGAACAAACCACCATGAATCCAGCTGGGAACAAACCACCATAAACCCAGCTGGGAACAAACCACCATGAATCCAGCTGGGAACAAACCACCATGAATCCAGCTGGGAACAAACCACCATGAATCCAGCTGGGAACAGACCAGCATGAATCCAGCTAGGAAAAACCACCATGAACCCAGTTCGGAACAAACCAGCATGAATCCAGCTGGGAACAAACCAGCATGAACCCAACTGGTAACAAACCAGCATGAACCCAGCTGGGAACAAACCACTATGAACCCAACTGGGAACAAACCACTATGAACCAAACTGGGAACAAACCACTATGAACCCAACTGGGAAAAAACAGCTATGAACCCAGCTGGGAACAAACCACCATGACCCCACCCGGGGAACAAACCACCATGACTCCAGCTGGGAACAAACCACCAGAGAGAGATAGAGGGAGATGTCAGTGGGGAGCACAGCTGGGCTGGGCAGCCCGGGGGGGAGGGAGAGGGAGGGAGAGGGAGAGATTGAGGGAGAGGGAGAGATTGAGGGAGAGGGAAAGATTGAGTGAGAAAGAGAGAGATGGAGGGAGATATGGAGTGAGAGAGAGGGAGAGTCACCGTTGCCCTAGAGCACGCCAAAAACAGAACATACCTTGGCCTAAGCATCAGAGCCTCAGGTAACTTCCATAAAGCTGTGAATGATCTGAGACAAGACAAGAAGGGCCTTCTACGCCATCAAAAAAAAACATCAAATTTGACATACCAATTAGGATCTGGCTAAAAATACTTGAATCGGTTATAGAACCCATTGCCCTTTATGTTTGTGAGGTCTGGGATCCGCTCACCAACCAAGAATTCACAAAATGGGACAAACACCAAATTGAGCCTCTGCATGCAGAATTTTGCAAAAATATCCTCAGCGTACAACATAAAATACCAAATAATGCATGCAGAGCAGAATTAGGCCGATTCCTGCTATTTATCAAAATCCAGAAAAGAGACGTTAAATTCTACAATCACCTAAAAGGAAGCAATTCCCAAACCTTCCATAACAAAGCCATCACCTACAGAGAAATATACCTGGAGAAGAGCCCCTTAAGCAAGCTGGCTCTGTTCACAAACACAAACAGACCCCACAGAGCCCCAGGACAGCAACACAATTAGACCCAACCAAATCATGAGAAAACTAAAAGATAATTACTTGACACATTGGAAAGAATTTACCAAAAAACAGAGCAAACTAGAATGATATTTGTCCCTAAACAGAGAGTACACAGTGGTAGAATACCTGACCACTGTGACTGACCCAAAATTAAGGAAATCATTGACTATGTACAGACTCAGTGAGCATAGCCAAAGGCAGACCTGGCTCTCAAGAAAAGACAGCCTATGTGCACACTGCCCACAAAATGAGGTGGAAACTGAGCTGCACTTCTTAACCTCCTGCCAAATGCATGACCATATTAGAGACACATATTTCCCTCAGATTACACAGACCCACAAAGAATTTGAAAACATATCCAATTTTGATAAACTCCCATATCTATTGGGTGAAATACCACAGTGTGCCATCACAGCAGCAAGATTTGTGACCCTGTTGCCACAAGAAAAGGGCAACCAGTGAAGAACAAACACCATTGTAAATACAATCCATATTTATGTTTATTTATTTTTTCTTTTTGTACTTTGACTATTTGCACATCATTCCAACATTCCAACACTGTATCCAACACTGTTTGTTCCCATATACATAATATGACATTTGAAATGTCTTTAGTCTTTTGGAACATGTGTAAGTGTAATGTTTACTGTACATTTTTTATTATTTATTTAACTTTTGATTATTATCTATTTCACTTGCATTGGCAATGTAAAAATATGTTTCCCATGCCAATAAAGCCTGTAAATTGAAATCGAAAATTGAGAGAGAGAGAGACGAAGTGAGAGAGAGATGGAAGGAGATTTGAGGTGATGAAGGGAGGGATGGATGGATGGGGGGGGGGGTACACAGCTGGACTGATGCCCATCTCTCTGAGGCTTTGGAGTTGACTAGGACAGTGGGATCATGGACCCTCACAGAGTTGAGTGTTTGTGCTCGCTTGCCTTTATCCTCCTCCTCCTCCTCCTCGTCTTTAGCCAGCCAGAGCATGTTGTGGTCCTCATGCAGAATGCCTGGCAGCAGACAGACCTAGTTGTTTACCGCCATTGTCATTGGGTTCATTACCAGGTCACAGAACTCAGAGAAGAGAGAAGAGTTGATTGACTCCAGAGTGTACTTTTCCCTCCAAACCATTCCAACGAGACTCAAACTGACCCTACAAATGCATGAGAAACAGAGTCCTGTCTACTGAGACACTGTCTGTCGATTGTCATTAGAAGTGGCCTCACAACTTCAGGTTCATTAATTCAACTAGGAATTGTCAGCGTGTCCACAGAAACAATATTGATGGCCCTTCCTGTAAAAAACAAGGTCTGAATTATTTTCATGGTGTCTCATAGGAACTGGTGCAGCGTAGGAATCATCTTACGGTGTCCGGCGTCCAGCGTCCAGCTAATAAAATATAGGTTAACTTACAGACCAGACAGTTTGAGGTCTCGGTTGGAGAGGATTTGTCTTGTGTTGAGACAAAGACACWAAAAATGACTTCTGTGCTGCTTTCTAATGTTGCATTCTGGGGCAGCTAGGTTCTTACCTAACAGGGAGAAAAGGGTAAAAAGACTCCTGAAAAGAGGCCAGGGGTATTGCAGTGCCAGTCCCAGTGCACCATGGGGAGCACACAGTACCCACAACCACTGCCTTCTCAGACAATAAATCTGGCCTCCTCCTGGTTAAACTCAGCGCTGACGTCTGTTCAACACAGGCAACATTAACATAATAGACAATAAAGTCAGATTTACTGCTCGCCATGTCTGGGCTTCAGAGACGGAGGTCATTATGGCCGCCAATAATGTTCAACATTATGCTTGCTCAACTCCGTGCTTATTGGATGAAGGGCCTCTGGGGAGGGGGGCCCGAAAATCTAGAAAATATTTTAGAGGTCTCAAATTCTGCAGAAAACAGCATTTACTACAGCAGTGGGATGGGAAAGGCACGGCTATCCTATAGTTATAGTCAGACGTTATTGAAGCTGGATGCAGGGCCGCCGGAAAATGTGTGGCGAGGCGGCATTTGCCACAGCACTTTTCAATCAGGTGTGGCAGCACCACACCACTTTTGACTTAGTTGAATAAAACATATCGATGCAAAGTGTTAAAAATGAGGCCAACTAACCAATTTGCCTCATTATTTGTCAGCTCGCTCACAATTTCTCTGTCCTTCACATCGGAGTGCTGCTGCTGGCTCTTTGCATGTCTTCACCAATCAGATTCACGGAAATCGCAGGTCACACGGGCGGGCACAACACACAAAGCTCAAGGCTCTCCACTTTCCTCCGGTACTTATTTACCAAGCGTGATAACACATCACTCCCTACAGACACAAGCAAAAACTCTTCCATAAATGTAGTAGCCTATACACCTAGACCCATAACTGTAGCAGCTTATACACCTAGACACTAGCCATCTGACATGCTATATTCCATGGAAAAAATGAACAAATTCAGTCTGATCAACTGTAGGCTACTAACAACAGCAGCTACATACAGCAATATACGCCCTGTCCCTCTGGCCAAGGTAAAAGATGCAGTAACCAAACGTAGCAGGCATAAAAGAAAAGCCTGAAACTAGATCCCCCTACATACTGGTCTTAACAAGAAGAAAAAATCTGTCGGGGGAGGTTCTCTTCTGCACTGTTCAACCAATCTAGTAAATGTGGAGGAGGAGTTAAGTGTTGCCTTGTTAACTAAAAGCGGAAGTTGCATCCCAGGCTCTCTTTCCATTTCCCCTGAAAACTGGAACATCCGGTTGTTGGGGACTCAGCAAGAGGCTAACATGTGCAAGAGGCTAACGTTGTGTATTTATAGTCCATTTGTTTGTGAGAAAATGTGAATGGGATCAAATTTGATTTAAATTCAAACAGGCTCACTAGGCTACCTAGACTTTTTCAATCCAAAATGATTAACTGGAATGAATCAATAAAACAATAACTGACATTTTTATTTAGGCTTATAAAGTTGCATTGGGCAGGACTATATGATGCAAACCTGCATAAAGCTAGCTCAGCCCTGTGAGTTTTATTGTCCAATCATGTTGCTTTCTCTGTGTCTGTATATAGGAAACCCCCTTAGTCCTTCTTTAAAATATCATTCATAAGGTTGCTGCAGTTTGACAGGGTTTTCCTCCTCCCCAAGGCCAGGTGTTTTTACAGGAGTTTTTTTGAAAACCATGTGACCTGATTATAAAAACTGGTCCCATCATAGCCCATATTAAACTTTAAAAAAAAAACAGATTAAACACGTCACTGTATTAGGTACAGAGTTTTACCTGGCTAGGTTACCAGATCAGGAAAAACTACGGGCCCCAGAAAATTTGTCGGCACACCACTCTGGGACCTGTGGTGCCACCTCTGGCTAGATGATCCATAGAATTTGTGCTTTGCAGTACATACAAGCTCAGAGGGACTGGAGCGTCACTCCCTGTAAGATCATGCAGCTCGGCTGCAGCACGGTAACACAGCCAAACCACCAGAGGGCACTTTAGTCAAACTGAACCATCACACTTGTGGATGTCTGTAAACCCTACAGTCCCACTGTTGTTTGTTATTGCTCACGATAGGTCCTCATCATAACAGGTAACATAATGACTGTTTGTAATAATGCCTTCTGCTGGCAATAGAGACCCTGTTCCCCCCCATTCTGGATCTCTCTCTCCTTTTTTGCAGTCGGAAAAAAATTGATGAAAATCAATGGGGATGCCCACAGAGCACATTCCATTTCAATCTCCCTCTGGGGGGAAATTAAACCGTTTATGAGATGAGTATTGAGCGGCGAGATAATAGCGGGATTGCCACGGAAACGCCTTCCCGTGACAACTACCACACAGATGGATGGTTATTGGTCACGGCAAATTAAAGCGCCGTTGGCCCCGGTCCACTAAATGATGTGACAGATCCACTGGTCTGCTTCCAGTAAAGCAGCAACACACAAGTGTTCCCATTCTACAGGCTGCTGGGATGGAGAATCTGAGCTGCTTTTCTCCATGTACAGCTGCTGCTGCTACTGAGTGGGCATGGTGAGGCCAAGCAGCTGAGCGGAGTAGCCTAGTGGTTAGAGTGTTGGGCCAGTAACCAAAAGGTCACTGGTTCAAATCCCTGAGCCACAAGGTGAAAAATCTGTTGAGGTACCCTTGAGCAGCTTTTTATTGTTTCCTAAATGTAGTAGCTCCTTCCAAATGAGTGAGTATTGTTGTGTGAATGACATCTGAAAGGAGATATGGTGTGTTAATATTTCAGGCAGTGGCTTATTAAAAACTCCATAAGGAGTCTAACAGATGTTGTATTGGCTAATAATATGGTATTGGGTCACTTGTTTTAAACGTTACTACTGTAGTGGTCACCTACACCATGTCTCAAGGGTGTTTCTTCTCACCTGGTTATAGAGACATTTGGGAGGCAAATATAGCTAATGGCAGATTATCACAGATCTCATAGACTTCCCGACCTTGTCTGTGCCAAGACACAGATAGAAACACCCAAATCCCTGTGCCTTCATTAGTCATACAGCATCGGTAAACCAATATTATAAATCCCTTGTTGTCCATGCCATGAATTATGCATGTTTGTGTACCATACTTCTGTGCAAATAAATCCACCACAGGCTCTAATATTTTAAGTTATCAAAGACAACATATGCATGCATGCCCTTGGCATTAAAGAGGTGGTGTCAGAACCACCATTCATCTCAATCCCTGGGCTAAGAGCAGCCATCACATTTCACAATTCCAGCAAGATGCTGTTGCCTGGGTAGCTTGCGGGAGGAGATCATTGGGCCTGTTTCTCCGTCAGGCTCTGCTCTCTCTATACGTCCCACAGCTAGAAGTCTTCACATGCAAAATGTATGCAGTGTCTTTCTCTCTGTGAATGACTATCACCTTCGATTGGGCGTTATGGGGATTTTCAATGACACAGGCTCTAGGGGAAAAAAAACAAAACAACTAATACTGTAGAAGATAGAAGACACATGTTTTGTTCATCTGTCAGCACTGGGACCTCTGGTGGATGAGGTACAAACCTAGGTCACATGACGAGGTTTGTGGAGTCCACAGTGGCTGAGGCAGTGCAGTGGGGGATGTCCTGGCCCACATGATGGACTGGACACGGAGACAGTGAGCTCTCCCTCCTGTGACTGATTGGAGCAGGAGGTCGAAGCAGCATTTAATCAACTGATTGCATTGTCTGGTGCATAATGGCCCCTATCTTTAAAGATAATGGGCTTTCAGGGAGAGGGGGAGAAGGGAAGAGTTAACGGATGGAAGAGGGGGAAGAGAGAATGAGTGACAGTCCGAGAAAAACAGGGAGAGTATGGATTGAAGAAAACGGGATACAGGGAGAATGGATTAAGTGAATTTGACAAATGAGGTTGAAGTAAGTTACGCACATATAAATAGCAACCCCATTTCTTATGTCCTGCTTGTAGAGGAACCCCTCAGTCCCTATTGACCCCCATCCACCCTCACACCCCTACACACACCCCTCCACCCTCACACCCCACACCCCCCATCCATCCTGAAACCTCTACACTCCCATCCACCCCCACACCCCTACACTCCTACACACCCCCTCCACCTCCACCCCCACCCCTTACCCAACCCCTCCACATCCACACCCCTACACACTCCTACCCACCCCCACACCCTTACACACCCCCTCAACCCACACACCCCTCCACCCCACACTCCACCCCCATCACTTCACTGTGTTGAACAATACTACAATGTGTATGCTGTCTGTACTACAGTATGTAACTTCTGTGTATGGAAGTATATTGCAGCATCTCTTGGGGGACGGAACATTGTTAGGTGGCTGTCACCTTCTACCTCCAAGACTTTGGTTTGGTAGGGGGACGTATGAGGTCACTAGGGACCCTTCTTCAATCACCTGTTCCCCACTGTAACCGCTTTCAAGAGGAGATAAAAACATCCTGTTTCAAAGACCGTGCATCGATCCAACATCAACACCATGGAGTGGTAGGGGGGCAAGGCTGCCAAAATGCTGAAAAACGGTCTGCCTGGAAAAGGTCAATCTTTAAAAAAATCCTTGTCCTCTATTCACAGCCTGGCCTCGAAGACTAGACGTAACATAGTAAACATACATTTGTGCCATCCAATTATTATGATATGTTACATTTGATATGGTTACATAAGATTACATTTGGTTACATAAGGTTATATAATGGTTACATATGGTTATTTAAGCCAAAATTGTAAGGGGGGGATGGGTGTGCATATAACTCGAATGTTTAGCAACCCGAAGGTTGCTTGTTCAAAACACATCACAGACAACTTTAACATTTTACTTAATTAGCAACTTGGCAACTACTTACTACTTTTAAGCTACTTGAAACTACTTTGCATGTTAGCTAACCCTTCCCTTAACCCTAACCGTAACCCCTATCCTTAACCCATAACCCTAACTACTAACCCTAACCTTAACCCTAAACCTTAACCCCTAACCCTAACTCCTAACCTTAACCCGTGAACCTAACCTAACCTCTAACCCTAATCCCTAGCCTAGCTAACGCTAGCCACTGAGCCACCTAGATAACATTAGCCGGAACAAATTGGAATTCGTAACATATTAATTCACACCATACGAAATGTAACATATCATACTAAATGGAGGGAGTCAAATTTACATGTACTGTGATACGTCTACCCCTGAGTTCAGGTTGTTATTCAATTCACACACTACCATACTTTAGAAAGGTCCTGCATTTTAATATAAATTAATGATGTTCCATAACAATTTTCACTCTGCAAACATTTGACCAAGTAATTTCGGCAGTGCTTGTTTTTCCAGTGACTTTGATGGAAAGTTTGGGCAGTGCTGAAAGTTTTCAAGAAGAAAAATGATTATACAGACACTTGGCCATAGTTGGCTGGCCTGGGAAAAACAATAATGGTTCCAAGGAATTGGAAGAAAGCACTGCAAAATACACAATCATTCAGACGATATTGAAGGTGAGTGAAGCAATACACATGAAATATAGATGTTACCTTTGAGCAGTGGGGGTCAAAGTAAGAGGTTTATAAGATATCGCTTACTGGAGTTTCTCTCATGAACTCTAACACATTTCTTTCATTTAAAAGGTGACTGGTTGCTTCACCACTGACCGGTATTGGACCATAAATATAATATTTGCCACAGCTTCTACTTGTGGGTGACTCAGTATCTGGAGAAGTCCCAAGAACAACAGTAGACTGAATTTAAGTAACAGTTTATGAGATTTCCAAACACATTTGCAGTAAATTATAAAACATAAAGAGCTGACGAGAAAATGCACTCTCTGACATGAAAAATATGGCGACCCCTCTCCCTTCCATTAACATTACCCTTCAGGAGTATTTAAGCCGAGGCCTGTTGGTAGCCGGCCATGAATCAACACTAAGATTTCTACAAGGTTGGTGGTGAGCTCCCAAGATTGATGCCTGGCCTGGCTGTCTTTGTCAGAACAGAGGAGTGAAAGGAGTAGCTCCACCTCTTAATATACCTGTTGCCATGGAGTTTAATACAGTTTAAGTGAATACAATGCTTCAATTTGCTCCCTACGACCGTTACATTTTTCATGGAGTCTATCAATATAATGCAGGTGCTCCGTTTTAAATGAAACAGCCAAGCCTGGTTTAATGCATCAGAGCGTGAGAAGGAACATTGGACACATTAATCAGGAAGATCCACATTATTAAAAAGACTGATAGTTTGAAGATACCAATATTATTACAGGAGAGACGGCTTTCTTATAAAACAAAACTATAATTAGTCCATCAAAAGATACATTATTAGAAGAATCACCATTTGAAGTGGTCAGATGTGCGGCTTTTGTGCTCCATATTTCTCTGACAAGGTAATTGGGAAATAATTTGCAATGGACAATGATTAAGTAAAGGCTTTCAGAAACCCTCTAACCATAAGAGTCCCCACTCAGGAGTTAGCTAGGGTTTTTAAATGAGAAGAGGTATTGAAGTGTTTAAAATACACTAGATATTAAGACTCATTGGAGCTCTGCCACCTCCCTCTCAAAGGTGGAACATCACAACTACTCAACAGTTTCCTTTTTCAATTCCATTGTCTAGCAGGAATCAGATCGTCCATTTTAATAACCGACAATGTCATCTATTTTTTGTTCATTCATTTGTTAGTGTGCTGTAAGGTGTAAAGATGACTTGCTTGGCAAATCTTCCACTAGGAAATGTGTGTCTTTATCATGAAAACACAGCACAGCGCTGGTTGTGGCAATTTTGCTTTACTATGCAAATGCTTCTTCGATAAAGGCTATGGCCTTTTTATGCCATTCATTTGACATTACAGGCACTTCCAAAATCTATTACTGAGAAACAACGTGCAAGAGTGATCCCTGTATTATTAGGTATGGGTTGGGAACAAAGTAAATCTTTGCGGTGGCTGATTGGTTGCGCTTCTCAGATTGGCTGTCAGATCTTTAAGATCAATCCCCAATCATCTTCAGACCCTGAAGTTATTAATGGTTTCATCTCGCGTGGTCAGATTCTCGTGGACAGATGAAACGGCGAGAATCTTTCAAGGCCAAGTATAATAATGTGATTATGAGCAGCAGTAGTTCCTGGTTTGGGATTTTTGTCGTTGATTATTTGGACAAATCAGGATTGGGCAAAGGCGGTGCCTAAACTGGTGCGGTGATTTTCAAGCCTGTGTGCAAATGTTAAATGGTTTTCACTAGATTCCACAGCTACAAAAAATTGTCTGTATTGTAAAAATTTATGAAAACAAAAATGTATGTTTTGGCCATGATAAACACAGGTGAAATTAGCGGAATGGGTTTGGCCGAGTTTTCAGTTTTCGAGGGAGGAGTCTTTGCTTCCTTCTTTTGTGTAAAGGTAAAAGAAGTAAAACAGGAAATGACAAATTTGTGCAAGATAATTGTACTTCTGGGTAACCGAGATTTAGGTTGTGGTCAAAGCCTCTTTCATATAATGTGAAAACTCAGCAGTGTACTGTATTTCACAACTACAGCCAAGCCATTGAGTAGGGTGGCTGATGGCAGCACTGGAATAGATAGAGATTAGAGTTTGACACAAAGGGGAAGTGACATCATCTGAAGCTATTGACCCTCTCTGAAGTATTTATTGTTTGGGAATTGGTTTTTCTCCCGCAGGGGGATAGCTTGACACCTATCAATGATCTCATCCATCTCTCTCCACACGTGTAACCTAATGACTAGTGCTTGACTTGGACTGAAATAGGTGGCGGTACTCATTTTGAGTGCCGGTTCTGTTTATATTTAGGTGCAGGAGCTCCACAATAGTTTTGAACTAATATTCTATAAGAGGAACAGTCAGTAGAAAATGTGAGGTGTGCAGTATAATTTTGATAATGACCATTAGGGCTCTGGTCAAACGTAGTGCACTACAGATGTAGGATCTTAATTTGAGTCAATTTGCTATCGAAGGAAAATAATCCTGCAGCAACAGGAAATGTGAATTATTATTTGTTTTTTTTGTAGGGGTTGATCCGTTTTCTGTAAGGGACAATCAAGTCTGAAATGTCAAAGTGGGAATTACAAACTTCAGAAGCCCTTTTAAAACTCAAATACACTACACATTTTACATTTCCTCGATGCAGGAAAGTACTTCTGCAACAGGGTGATCAAATTAAAATTCTACATCTGCATGTACAAAAATAGGATGGCATTTGGGATGAAGACACTGCTTCCAACTGTCACATCCAGGTACAATACCTGCTCCTATTCTCCTACCCTTACAATCAACTAATCCTGCATGTCACTCAAATTAAGCCCTGAGAATTGATTAGGACTCAGATCTACTTATGAGCACTGATTACTTTTTTTTACAAAAACATTTGTTCTGTGTAGGAACACCTATCCTCTATTTTCCCAATTGCTAATTAAAAACCTAAATCTTCCTTGTTAGGCAATTAAATAAGTAATAACAAACTTATTTTCAGCTTGAGGAAACACTGAAGATTTGTTTTAATCAGTTTCTCCTTAGATGTGTGTAAACAAACTGGTAACTTGGGCATAGTAATTATTTTATAGTGCAAGCAAAAGATAAATAGGGGTCAGAACAGATGTAGCATCTTCATTTGAGCCAGTTTGCTAGAGCAGGAAAATCATCCGGTAGCAACAAGAAATGTGAATTATTATGTGGATTGCATTTAATGGACATTTTTGTTGCGCTTGATACATTTTTCGTAAGGGAAAGAAATGACAAACTTCAGAGGCATTTTTAAATTTCAAATACACCAGAAGTTTAATATTTCCTGCATTGCAGGAAAGTTCTCCTGCCAACAGGGTAATCAAATTAAGATCCTACATCTGTATCCTTATCTTATCGGAATTTCTTTTCACACATTTCTTCATTTTATAACTTATTTTTCATTTTATTTGCATGTATGTGTGCATGTGTGTGTAGAATTCTGTGGATCTTTTTTTGATGCAGATACTTAACCAGAATCTTCTGACTGCCAAGTCAGTTCTCTAGGTGATGTTGTGAGAATCCTTCCAACATTACGCATATCAGACAGACATGATTCTAGATCAGGTTGCCAGGAAACAGAACAATACAATCTGTGAATAAGCTGAGCACAAGACCCTTCACTGGACTGTAAATATGCACCAGTGTTGTGTCATTGCATTCTCTCTCTATATCTCTCTCTCTCTCTCTAACAGAGGACTTTGAATAAAAACATGTCTGATGCATTTTGGGGCTGGTTGTACTACATCCTCTCTACATCTCTTCATAAGGAGACATTTTGTTTGAAAGCAGGATTTTTGTAAATGTGCAGCACATAATTCATAACCCACAAGCATACAAGCTGGAATATGCCTCTATACTGTTCAAATCCATAGCCAGCTCATGATAACTGTAAAGTTTAAGAATAGTTTAACAGTTTTGAACGTTAGATCTCCACAAGGCGTTTGATACAGTGGATCTTGAGATTCTGTTAATCAAACTAAGAGCCATGGGCTTTAACAACTTAACAGTAAAATGGGCTAGCTCTTATCTGCAAGAAAGAAAACAGATGGTGGATGTGGATGGGACCCTGTCTAAACCCAAAATCTTGAACTGCAGGGTACCTCAAGGGAGCGTACTGGGTCCAATTTTCTTTCTGTTGTAAGTTTTAGGCAGGTGTGAAAAATGCTGTAAAGTAAGAATGCTTTCAAAAATAGACATGTTAATTGATTATATTTATCAATTAACAAAATGCAAAGTGAGTGAACAGAAGAAAAATCTAAATCAAATCCATATTTGGTGTGACCACCCTTTGCCTTCAAAACAGCATCAATTCTTGTAGACTATGTAGGCATATAGTCAGGTGTATGATTAAACAATTATACCAAACAGGTGCAATGATCATTAACACAATCATTAACAGAAACTGCTGTGTAGGAGTAATAAAACTGGGCGAGGAACTGACAAACTCAGCTAACAAGGTGAGGTTGCTGAAGACAGTTTATTGTCAAAAGTCATATACCACGGCAAGACTGAGCACAGCAACAAGACATAAGGTAATTATACTGCATCAGCAAGGTCTCTCCTAGGTAGAAATTTCAAGGCAGACAGTGGTTTCCAGATGTGCTGTTTAAGCTCTTATGAAGAAGCACAAAGAAACAGGCAATGTTGAGGACCGTAGACGAACTGGTCGGCCAAGGAAACTTATTGCAGCAGATGAAAGACACATCATGTTTACTTCTCTTCACAAACGGAAGATGTCCAGCAGTGCCATCAGCTCAGAATTGGCAGAAAACAGTGGGACCCTGGGACACCCATCTACTGTCCGGAGAAGTCTGGTCAGATGTGGCCTTCATGGAAGACTTGCGGACAAAAAGCCATACCTCCGACATGGTAACAAGGCCAAGCGACTCAACTATGCACAAAAACACAGGAACTGGGGTGCAGAAAAATGGCAGCAGGTGCTCTGGACTGATGAGTCAAATATTTGGCTGTAGCAGAAGGCAGTTTGTTTGCCGACGGGCTGGAGAGCGGTACACGTATGAGTGTCTGCCGTCAACAGTGAAGCATGGTGGAGGTTCCTTGCAAGTTTGGGTCTGCATTATTGAAAATGGAGCTGAAGATTTGGTCAGAATTAATGGTCTCCTCAATGCTGAGAAGAACAGGCAGATACTTATCCATCATGCAATACCATCAGGGAGGCATCTGATTGGCCCCAAATTTATTCTGCAGCATGACAACAACCCCAAACATACAGCGAATGTCATTAAGAACTATCTTCAGCGTAAAGAAGAACAAGGAGTCCTGGAAGTGATGGTATGGACCCCACAGAGCCCTGATCTCTACATCATCATGTCTGTCTGGGATTACACAAAGAGAGAGAAGCACCTGAGGCTGCCTAAATCCACAGAAGAACCGCAGTTAGTTCTCCAAGATGTTTGGGCCAATCTATCTGCCGAGTTCCTTCAAACTGTGTGCAAGTGTTCCTAGAAGAATTTATGCTGTTTTAACTTCTTGCAACTATAGGGGGTGCTGTTCCGCATTAGCATATTTGGGTCTCCAAATTAAACTGCCTCGTGCTAAATTCTTGATCGTACAATATGCATATTATTGTTATTATTGGATAGAAAACACTTTCTAGTTTCTATAGAAGTTGGAATTTTGTCTCTGAGTGGTACAGAACAATATCTACAGCACTTTTCATGACAGGGGTCAGATTTCAGAAATTTTTACCCCTGATCTGGAGTCTGTTTTTAAGGCGACAGTGAATGCTATGAAGAAACCGACACTGCCTACGTCTTCCTCTGGGTGTCTGTACGTCATCACGTTTTGAATGGAATCGATTGCACAATCACAGCCATTATAAAACCACAAAACGTATAGGGACCTCCCTTTCTCGTCGCGCGCCTGAAGCGTGAAGGACATCGGACTTGCCTCATTCCAAATCMTTGTCTAACCAGCAATATTTCTCCGGTCATGTTTTCAGTCGTTATAGTTGTTAAAAACATCATAATGTAGTTAATTTGAACCGTTTTATAGCAATTTATATCCGTTTAGTGCGCTTCTGAAGAATTTATTTGTCGTGCACTCTGAAACTTTGGACACGTTTTGTGGTCCCGTTCGATCGTTAGTGGATATTTCGAAGGACAGAGACATCTATCGACCAAAAGAAGATTACAACATAGAAAGGATACATTGCCCAAGAATCTGATGGAAGAACAGCTCAAAGTAAGCAATATTTAATATGATAAATCGTTGTTCTGTCGAAATATTTTAAACGCATATTTCGCCATTTTGTTTGTTATCGCGTCACTTGGCGAACCCTGTATTGAAAAGTAAGGATAATTTTAAAAATGTAAGTCAGCGGTTGCATTAAGAACTAATTTGTCTTTCGATTCCTGTCAACCCTGTATTTTTTAGTCAAGTATATGATTAGCTTTCAATTAAACTAGATCACTCTGATAGATGACGTCAGACATATTGAGGCTTGATTTCCTAGTATTTTTATTGTGTAACCACGGTTTTGTATGGCTAAATATGCACCTTTTCGAACAAACTGTATATGTATTGTGTAAAATGATGTTACAGGAGTGTCATCGGAAGAATTCTGAGAAGGTTAGTGAAAAAATTAATATATTTTGGCGGTGATTACGTTATAGCGCTCTTTGGCTGGAATCGATGCTCTGGTAACGTTTTCACATGTGGTATGCTAACTTATCGATTTATTGTGTTTTCGCTGTAAAACGCTTAGAAAATCTGAAATATTGTCTGGAATCACAAGATCTGGGTCTTTCCATTGCTATGCTTTGTCTATTCTTATGAAATGTTTATAAGATAAATTGGTCATACACGTTGCTCTCTATAGTAATTCTAGTCGTCTTGTGATGGTCGGTGCAATTGTAAACTGTGATTTCTACCTGAAATATGCACTTTTTTCTAACAAAACCTATCCTATACCATAAATATGTTATCAGACTGTCATCTGAAGAGGTTTTTTCTTGGTTAGTGGCTATAAATATCTTAGTTTAGCCGAATTGGTGATAGCACTGAAGTAGTAAGAAACTGATGGAGTTAGAAAAGTGGTGTATTTTGCTAACGTGTTTAGCTAATAGATTTACATATTTTGTCTTCCCTGTAAAACATTTTAAAAATCCGAAATGGTGGCTTTATTCACAAGATCTGTATCTTTCATCTGGTGTCTTGGACTTGTGATTTAATGATATTTAGATGCTACTATCTACTTGTGAAGCTATGCTAGCTATGCTAATCAGTGTGTGGGGGGATGGGGGGTGCTCCCGGACCCGGGGTAGAGGCTCGTTAGGCAAAAGGTGGTCACACCAAATATTGATTTAATGTTGATTTTTCTTCTGTTAACTCACTTTGCATTTTGTTAATTGATACATCTAATCTATTAATATGTCTATTTTTGAAAACATTCTTACTTTACAGCATTTTTTCACACCTGCCTTAAACTTTTGCACAGTACTGTAAATGATCTGAAATCCTGTACATGTGACCTTTTCCTCTATGCCGATGATTCTGCACAGTTGGTTTCCCACAAAGACAAAAATGTGGTTGAGAAAGCCCTCAGTGCTGAACTTCTGAATGTCAGTAAATGGCTATATGACAATAAGATGTCACTTCACCTTGGAAAAACAGAGTCCATTTGTTCGGGCCCAAAGTGAAACTGAAGAAATCTGCTGATTTTAAGGTGGTAGTAGGTGACTTAGTAATCACAGAAAAAGACTGTTAATTATCTTGGATGTGTGCTAGATAACATCTGACAGGGAGAGCATGGCACAAAAAGTTATCTCCAAATTGGACCATAAAATTAGGTTTTTGGCAAGAACCTCCAAGTATCTGGATAAGAATGCAGTAGTAGCATTGGCAGGGCTCTTGTGCAGTGCCACTTTGACTAAATTTGCTCTTCCTGGTACAATAGTGCCCCCAAGATCATAAAAAATAAACAGCAGACTTCTTGGAACAAATTATTCAGGACTATTCTTAAAATTCCAGCACATACTCATCTTGACCATTCCTACTTTGATAGCCTTAGATGGCTCAAAGTGGAGGAGAGAGTCTCTCAGATTACATCGTGTCTAGTTCATAAGCTTGTCCACAGTATGGTCCCCAAGGACCTATGTAACTACTTTAACTTGGTCCGGGATAACCATAACTATTCCACTAGAAGGAGTCAAACTGACGTTGTTCCTTTTAGATTTAATAGTGGTATGGGGAAAGAAGCATTTTTTGTCCTCAGATGCCATTCTTTGGAATAGTCTTCCAAAGAATTGGAAACTTATACCTTCAATGGGTAGTTTCAAGTTCTCACCCCAAAAATGGCTAAATAGTAGCATGTCTCAAAAGTGAGTCGTAAGATGATAGTACGTGGCTGAGAAGGAAACGCCCGGGATAGCATATGGTCTGCCTTTTTGGTGCCAATTGTGTATCATATTATGATTGTCTTGTATATATTAGGGATTAACTGTTTTATATATTAAGGGTATGTGAGACGAGGGAGATGTACATGTCCATAGTTGTTTATTAGGAAATGGAACTGCACTATTTGGCTCATTTTATGAAACAAACAATAATTTTGTCTGTCGTTGTCTGTTGCCACTACAATTGCCCCCTAACCTTGCTGCATCCTCCTTACAAAAGGACCACAATGGAAATAAGCTTTTAAACTTTGTGTTTTCCTTGATGATTTTCTTAAATTGTACATGGAGGCGTCACCAGCTGGAGCACCCTTATGTATGATTTAAAAAATAGTTTAATGAATGTAATCATTCAATCAACAAAACCAGTTACATCAGTACAACGGAGAAACAAAAGAAACACAGAAATAGACGATAGGCCTCTCTGCCTGCTTCTCTGTGTTTGAAAGCTACTATGAGTCAGGTTGAATGAAGTGGAATGCTAGAGGGCCATGGTGAATCCGAAAGCAGTTGTAAATAACCCAACGCAAGGGAGGGACAGGGGAACAAGTCATTACCATTAAAAATGCAGCCCTGGCAGAGAGCTAACTATACACATGAATGGATGAGGGTGAATACCAATTGTAAGATAGAAAGACAGGGCTCTGGAGTGCGGGGCCGCATGTTGGCAACAAACCTGGTGCATGGCAGAGTATCAGACGTCAAGCAGAGGGCTGGAGTATGTTCAGTCATACACACACGTGTGCATTTACAGTGCATTCGGAAAGTATTCAGACCCCTTGACATTTCCCACATTTTGTTACCTTACAGTCTTATTTTAAAATGGATTAAATATGTTTTTCCTCATCAATCTACACACAATATCCCATAACGACAAAGCAAACCAGGTTTTTAGACATTAATGTAGAAAACGCAGAAATACCTTTTTTACATACGTATTCAGACCCTTTGCTATGAGACTCGAAAATTAGCTCAGGTGAATCCTGTTTCCATGGATCATCCTTGAGATGTTTCTACAACTTGATTGTAGTCCACCTGTGGTAAATTTAATTGATTTGACATAATTTGAAAGTCTCACACCTGTCTATATAAGGTCCCACAGTTGACAGCGTATTGCAGAGCAAAAACCAATCAATGAGGTTGAAGGAATTGTCCGTATAGCTCTGAGACAGGATTGTGTTTAGACACAGATCTGGGGAAGGGTACCAAACAATTTCTGCAGCATTGAAGGTCCTCAAGAACACAGTGGCCTCCATCATTCTTAAATGGAAGAAGTTTGGAACCACCAAGACACTTCCTAGAGCTTAGCAATGGGGGAGAAGGGCCTTGGTCAGGGAGGTGACCAAGAACCTGATGGTCACTCCGATAGAGCTCCAGAGTTCCTCTGTGGAGATGGGAAAACCATCCAAAAGGACAACCATCTCTGCAGCACCACCAATCAGGCCTTTATGGTAGAGTGCCCAGACGGAAGCCACTCCTTAGTAAAAGGCACATAACAACCCGCTTGGAGCTTGCCAAAAGGCACCTAAAGACTCTCAGACTATGAGAAACAATATTCTCTGGTCTGATGAAAACAAGATTGAACTCTTTGGCCTTAATGCCAAACGTCACATTTGGAGGAAACCTGGCACCATCCCTAAGGTGAAGCATTGTGGTGGCAGCATCATGTTGTGGGGATGTTTTTCACCGGCCGGGACTAGGAGGCTAGTCAGGATAGAGGGAAAGATGAACGGAGCAAAGTACAGAGAGATACTTGATGAAAACCTGCTCCAGAGCTCTCAGGACTGGAGCAAAGTTTCACCTTCCAACAGGACAACAACCCTAAGCACACAGCCAAGACAGTGCAGGAGTGTCTTTGTAAGAAGTCTGAATGTCCGTGAGTGGCCCAGCCAGAGCCCGGATCTGAACCCGATGGAACATCTCTGGAGAGACCTGAAAATAGCTGTACAGCGACGCTCCCCATCCAAGCTGACAGAGCTTGAGAGGATCTTCAGAGAAGAATGGGAGAAACTCCCCAAATACAGGCGTGCCAAGCTTGTAGCGTCATAACCAAGAAGACTTCAAAAAATGCCATGAAAAAAACGTAAACGTGACAAGACGGGAATTCCACATGAGACTAATGGACTAATCTGTTTTGTCCAATCAAAAGCATCCATGGCGTTGCATCATATTCAACGCAATCCTCTCATATGCAGAATTAACGTCTTTCAGTTGCGTGGTCTGATTGAGCCGGTTTGCCCGGCTCTCACACACAGCTCCCGGGCGATCACTTCAGTCACTCGTCAAACCTTTGAACTGATGGGAAGCCAGGACACATCAATACTAACTAACCTAAACTAGACATAATAGTGTTCACCCTCTCTTATTTTCATCTAGGCTATTTTTGCTTTGATCACATTTTCCCATGTGCTCTGTTATCTGTGTTGCCGCTCTCACAGTCTGCAAATGCGAGTGCGGTTGTTTTTTCCAGATTGGAAATATTAATACTATTTGCTGAATATAAGGAGTGCTCTAGTATTGCTGGAATTGTTGGAAAGTTCGGATTCTCCCCTTTTTTAAGGGAATCACTGTAAAAGAAAATGCTGCATGCCTAAATTGTTTAACCTATAGCCAAGGCTTTGTAGCCTACAGTTGAAGTCGGAAGTTTACATACATCTTAGCAAAATACATTTAAACTCCGTTTTTCACAATTCCTGACATTTAATCCTGGTAACAATTACCTGTCTTAGGTCAATTAGGATCACAACTTTATTTTAAGAATGTGAAATGTCAGAATAATAGTAGAGAGAATTATTTATTTCAGCTTTTATTTCTTTCATCATATTCCCAGTGGGTTAGAAGTTTACATACACTCAATTAGTATTCGGTAGCATTGCCTTCAAATTGTTTAACTTGTGTCAAACGTTTTGGGTAGCCTTCCACAAGCTTCCCACTGTTACGTGCCTCCTAACGGAGGGAGATGCAGGAATAAAGGAGCAGGAGAGCAAGGAAATCCCAGTGGCAAATAATGTTTATTGAGCAGTCCCAACTCAACTACAAATATGGGACTGAAAAATGCCCAAACGAGGTTGCCACACACACAGGGAATAAAGCGTTACACACGGAGGAGAAACCTCTACTCCTAAACTCACATACCAAAGGGCACAACTGCCGAGAGAAAAGAAACCCTGTGGTGCAGACAGGCACCCCTACTAAAGTAACCACAGAAAAACAATCCCGCACAAAGACTAACAGGCAGCGGAGGTAAATATACCCACCGAAATCAACTAATAAGACACAGGTGTAAACAATACAGACAGACACAAACGAAAAGGAAAAATGGATCGGTGGCAGCTAGTAGGCCCGCGACGACGACCGCCGCACGAACAGGTAGAGGAGCCACCTTCGGTGGAAGTCGTGACACCCACAATAAGTTGGGTGAATTTTGGCCCATTCCTCTTGATAGAGCTGGTGTAACTGAGTCAGGTTTGTAGGACTCCTTGCTCGCACACGCTTTATCAGTTTTGCCCACACATTTTCTATAGAACTGAGGTCAGGGCTTTGTGATGGCCACTCCAATACCTTGACTATGTTGTCCTTAAGCCATTTTGCCACAACTTTGGAAGTATGCTTGGGGTCATTGTCCATTTGGAAGACCCATTTGCGACGGCTTCAACTTCCTGACTGATGTCTTGAGATGTTGCTTCAATGTATCCACATAATTTTCCTACCTCATGATGCCATCTATTTTGTGAAGTGCACCAGTCACTCCTGCAGCAAAGCACCCCCACAACATGATGCTGCCACCCCTGTGGTTGGGATGATGTTCTTCGGCTTGCAAGCCTCCCCCTTTTTCCTCCAAACATAACAATGGTCATTATGGCCAAACAGTTCTATTTTTGTTTCATCAGACCAGAGGACATTTCTCCAAAAAGTACGATCTTTGTCCCCATGTGCAGTTGAAAACCGTAGTCTGGCTTTTTTATGGTGGTTTTGGAGCAGTTGGTTCTTCCTTGCTGAGCGGCCTTTCAGGTTATGTCAATATAGGACTCGTTTTACTGTGGATATAGATAATTTTGTACCTGTTTCCTCCAGCATCTTCACAAGGTCCTTTGCTGTTGTTTTGGGATTGATTTGCACTTTTCGCACCAAAGTACGTTCATCTCTAGGAGACAGAACGCGCCTCCTTCCCGAGTGTTGTGACGGCTGCGTGGTCCCATGGTGTTTATACTTGCGTACTATTGTTTGTACAGATGAAAGTGGTACCTTCAGGCATTTGGAAATTTCTCCCAAGGATAAACCTGATTGCGCCCAAGGATGAACCAAGGGTGAACCTGAAGTCTTGGCTGATTTCTTTTGATTTTCTCATGATGTCAAGCAAAGAGGCACTGAGTTTGAAGGTAGGCCTTGAAATACATCCACAGGTACACCTCCAATTGACTCAAATGATGTCAATTAGCCTATCAGAAGCTTCTAAAGCCATGACATCATTTTCTGGGATTTTCCAAGCTGTTTAAAGGCACAATCAACTTAGTTTATGTAAACTTCTGACCAACTGGAATTGTGATACAGTGAATTATAAGTGAAATAATCTGTCTGTAAACAATTGTTGGAAAAATTGCTTGTGTCATGCACAAAGTAGATGTCCTAACTGACTTTCCAAAACTATAGTTTGTTGACAAGAAAATTGTGGAGTGGTTGAAAAACGAGTTTTAATGACTCCAGCCTAAGTGTATGTAAACTTCCGACTTCAACTGTATATAGTAAATCATGGCTGGCATTGGTTACAATCTGCCACAATAGCAACGTGACAGCTATACGAGGGGATAGTAGGCCTAGTTGGACAAGGCTATCTGATTGTGCACATGATGGAATTTAAAAGCAAAAGTTTATTATTTCATGGAGAAAAATGCACTGACTAAAATGACTGTGACTAAAACCTAAACAAGTCATAACTAAGAATGATGAAATTACTAATTTGGGACTAAGACTAAATGCTATTTTAGTCAGAAAGACTAGGACTAAGACTAAATCTAAAATAGCTGAAAAAAATGAACGCTGACACATATACACACACGCACAAGTGCAGATGCAGAAACACACACACACACACACACACACACACTTCAGAACAGTCATCCTACCTCACCCATTAAAGCCTAATGAAGACAATATTGTGTGCCACTTATCAGAAAAGCAGGAACAGTTGCTTTCTCCAGCCCTCTCTCTTATTCTTATTCCAGCTGTATCTGTAGCTGAGACCCCAGTACAGAGGAACATTCAGATAACTAAAACAAGAGAGAGTGCTTGGTTACAGAGCCTTATTTCTCGGGGCCTGTTCTTTGAGAATGTCTTCTCTCCTTTGGTGAACACCAAGATCAGAGTGTGTGCATGTCACTGTGATGTCAGGAGGAGAAGGATACTCATTTTCTTTCATTCCTGGAATCAACGGGGGTCTGACTGACTGCTACCCCTCAGATAGGAGGGTTATTGAAGTAGATGTGGCATGTTGTTTCAATAGTGATCAAGGTGGAACATACCGGGTGGTCTATAAATAGCTCCAACTTTAAATTACTTTAAATGCTTTTTTTGCTGCTAAGTTTTGAATTTCCATAAAATACAATAACCCAAAGGTCACCATATTTCATTCAATCTCATAAACACATCATCTGTGATTGTCATTATAGCAACCATCACCGTCTAGGTTTCTCTCTTTTTATGATTCAGATGCATCCAATTATATCTAAATGGCACATTCAGCTGAAAACTACCTGAGAAAGAAACTAAAATAAATAGAACTGATGTCAAAGCTTGATTACTTTTGTTTGTGGAATTAATGTCAGATGGAAAGTATGTGTTGAATATTTTCCAGGTCCACTCCAGCCGATGTTTGGTAGATTGAGCCCCTGGCGGGTAGGTGAGAGCAGGAGTTACCCCACTCTCCCCTACATAAATAGCTTTTCAAAGGACTTTGAGAAAGGTCGCCATTGCTACATGGGGATAAGCTATTATTATATCTACATTGTTCGGTAGACAAGCCTACCCGATGAGCATGGGAGAATCTTTTTGTAATTTAATTTTTTGGCTGAGGAACTCCCCTGTGACCCGGCTGTAGAGAACACATACTGAATCGGACCGAAATCAAATGGATGTGATGACAAATCAAGTGAATGTGATGACAAATCCTTTGTGATGATTGTAAGGATGTAGCGGTATCTGGCCAAGCAGGCAATCCTACAGCTGGCAAAGAAGAAGGGAGCAATGTACTTTGGTTGAATGAAGATAAAGATCTACCCGACATGACTGTCGAAATGACCAGAAATAGAGGTCTGTTCAGCAGGGAACATTCTCATTACTGGCAAGTACGAACGTGATGACTTGTCCTTTTGCTAAAGTGCGGCTGAACTCATCGATTTGGCCTGAGGCTTTTCTGCTACTCATAAAAAAAATAAGATTAGCATCTTGGGGGTGTGGGAGTTTTTAGTTATTTAGCAAACACTCTTATTCAGAGGAACTTACAGGAGCAGTTAGCCATAAGTGCATTGCTCAAGGGTACAATGACAGATTTTTCAACTAGTCGGCTCTGGGATTTGAACCAGCAATGTCTTTGATATTGGCCCAACGCTCCTAACCACTAGGCTACCTGCCACGTTATGTTCTTTATCTTGTACCCTGTCAGTTATTGTTGTTGTTTGTTTCTCTTGAGTCACCATAGCAACAACACCACCACTTCCTCAAAATAGTCAGCATTAATCTAATAAAGATACATCAAGAAATCTGTAATTCATTTTGCAATTTTACATCTAGCTAAGGTGTTTTGTTCAATATTCCTCAATTTTGTAATATTGACAAGTGGGATGGGATGCAAGTTGTCTCAGTTCTCATTTTGGCCAAAACAAATAGACTGGAGTGATCACTATCCAACATATCAGCAAGTGACCATTCCATAAATGGCTAAGGGGCCAAGTGTTCTTTCAACATAACATTGGCGACGTGTTGTCTAATGTAAACTGGTTTGAGGCTGGACAGGTCTGTCTCACTGTCTGGAGTTTCTGCTGCTATGATTGGATAGAGCGTAATCAGCACAGCTGTTTCTCTGTGCATGACAATTCTCCCTAGGCATTACCATCCCGTGTTAGAGGACAAGTGGGCATGATTGAAATCAAAATCCAACCCTAAAATATCCAAGGAATCTAGGAATGTAACAGCTTCTCTAAATCTTGCATGTCTCTGTTTCGGAAGATACTGACTTTATGACCAAAATGATGCTATTTACACTTTGTGGTCAATTGCTACACTAAATCAAATCAACTTTTATTGGTCTCATGCACATGGTTAGCAGATGTTAATGCGAGTGTAGCGAAATGCTTTTGCTTCTAGTTCCAACAGTGCAGTAATATCTAACAAGTAATCTAACAATTCCCCAACAACTACCTAATACACACAAATCTAAAGGGATGGAATAAGAATATGTACATATAAATATATGGATGAGTGATGGCCAGGCGGCATAGGCAAGGTGCAATAGATGGCATAAGGTACGGTATATACATACAGTATGAGATGAGTAATGTAAGATATGTTAACAATATTAAAGTGGCATTGTTTAAAGTGACTAGTGATCCATTTATTGAAGTGGCCAATGATATGTGTCTATGTAGGCAGCAGCCAATCTCTGAGTTAGTGTTTGCTGTTTAGCAGTCTGATGGCCTTGAGAGAGAAGCTGTTTTTCAGTCTCTCGTCCCAGCTTTGATGCATCTGTACTGACCTCGCATTCTGGATGGTAATGGGGTGAACAGACAGTGGCTCGGGTGGTTGTTGTCCTTGATGATCTTTTTGGCCTTCCTGTGACATCGGGTGCTGTAGGTGTCTTGGAGGGCAGGTAGTTTACCCCCGGTGATTCGTTGTGCAGACTGCACCACCCTCTGGAGAGCCTTGCGGTTGAGGGCGGTGCAGTTGCCATACTAGGCCGTGATACAACCCGACAGGATGCTCTCGATTGTGCATCTGTTAAAGTTTGTCAGGGTTTTAGGGGACAAGCCAAATTTCTTCAGCCTCCTGAGGTTGAGGAGGCGCTGTTGCTCCTTCTTCACCACACTGTCTTGTGTGCGTGGACCATTTCAGTTTGTCTGTGATGTGGACGCCAAGGAACATATAACTTTCCACCTTCTCCACTACTGTCCCATCGATGTGGATAGGGGGGAGGGCTCCCTCTGCTGTTACCTGAATTCCACTATCATTTCCTTTGTTTTGTTGACGTTGAGTGAGAGGTTGTTTTCCTGACACCACACTCCGAGTGCCCTCACCTCTGTTGGTAATCAAGCCCACTACTGTTGTGTTGTCTGCAAACTTTTTACTTTTTTAAATGAAACTTGATGATTGAGTTAGAGGCGTGCATGGCCACGCATTCATGGGTGAACAGAGTGTACAGGTGTGGGCTGAGCACGCACCCTTGTGGGGCCCCAGTGTTGAGGGGCAGCGAAGTGGAGATGTTGTTTCCTACCTTCATCACCTAGGGGCGGCCCGTCAGAAAGTCCAGGACCCAATTACACAGGACGGGGTTGAGACACAGGACCTCCATCTTAATGATGAGCTTGAAGGGTGGTATGGTGTTGGATGCTCAGCTGTAGTCAATGACAAGCATTCTTACATAGGTATTCCTCTTGCCCAGATGGGATAGGGCAGTGTAATGGCGATTGCAAATTGAAGCGGGTCTGGGGTGGCAGGTAAAGTGGAGGTGATATGATCCTTGACTAGTCTCTCAAAGCACTTCATGATGACAGAAATGAGTGCTACGGGGCGGTAGTCAGTTAGTTAATTTATCTTTGCCTTTTGGGTAGAGGAACAATGGTGGCCATCTTGAAGCATGTGGGGACAGCAGACTGGGATAGGGAGCGATTGAATATGTCCGTAAACACACCAGCCAGCTGGGCTGCGCATGCTCAAAGGACGTGACTAGGGATGCCGTCTGGGGCAGCAGCCTTGCGAGGGTTAACAAGTTTAAATTTCTTACTCACGTCGGCCATGGAGAAGGAGAGGGGGCGCAGTCCTTGTTAGCGGGCCGTGACAGTGGCACTGTATTATCCTCAAAGTGGGCAAAGAAGGTGGTTAGTTTGTCTGGAAGCGAGATGTCAGTGTCCGTGACGTGGCTGGGTTTCTTTTTGTAGTCTGTGATTTCCTGTAGACCCTGCCACATACGTTTCGTGTCTGAGCCGTGGAATTGCGACTCCACTTTGTCCCTATACCGACAGTTTGCTTGTTTGATTGCCTTGCGGAGGGAATAACTACACTGTTTATATTCGGCCATATTCCCAGTCCTCTTTCCATGGTTAAATGCGATGGTTGCACTTTCAGTTTTGCGCGAATGCCGCCATCCATCCACGGTTTCTGGTTAGGATAGGTTTTAATAGTCACGGTGGGTACAACATCTCCAATGCACTGCCTTATAAACTCACTCACCGAGTCAGCGTATAGGTCAATGTTGTTATATGAGGCTGTCCGGAACATTTCCCATTCCGTGTGATCAAAACAATCTTGAAGCGTTGAATGGTTCTAGTCACTGGTAAATCCTGTTTGAGTTTCTGCCTATAAGACTGTAGGAGCAAGATGGTGTCGTGGTCGAATTTGCCGAAGGGAGGGCGAGGGAGGTCCTTGTATGCATCGTGGAAGTTAGAGTAGCAGTGATCGAGTGTATTGCCTGCGTGAGTGCTGCAATCAATATGTTGATAGAATTTAGGTAGCCTTGTTCTCAAATTTACTTTGTTAAAACCGCAGCTACAATAAATGCATCCTCAGGATATATGGTTTCCAGATTACATAGTCCAGTGAAGTTCCTTGAGGGCTGTCGTGGTGTCTGCTTGAGAGGGTATATACACAGCTGTGACGATAACTGATGAGAATTCTCTTGGGAGATGATATGGCCGGCATTTGATTGTAAGGAATTCTAGGTCGGGTGAGAAGGACTTGAGTTCCTGTATGTTGTTATGATTACACCATGAGTCGTTAATCATGAAAGAAACATCCCCGCCCTCTTCTTTCCAGAGAGGTGTTAATCTCTGTCGGCGCGACGCATGAAGAAGCCCGGTGGCTGAAGCGACCGACAACGTATCCTGAGAGAGCCATGTTTCTGTGAAACAGAGAATGTTACAATCTCTGATGTCTCTCTGGAAGGCAACCCTTGCTCTAATTTCATCTATCTTGTCGTCAAGAGACTGGACAATGGCGAGTAGTATCCTCGGAAGAGGTGGGCGGTGTGCATGCCTACGGAGCCTGACCAGGAGGCCGCTCCGTCTGCCTCTGCTGCGGCGACGTTGTTTTAGGTCGGTTTCTGTGATTAGATCCACTGTCCTGGGTGGTAGTCCAAACAAAGGATCAGCTTCGGTAAAGTCGTATTCCTGGTCGTAATGTTGGTAAGTTGACCTCGCTCTTATATCCAATAGTTGCAATATTTCTTCCCGGCTATACGTATATAATAACACTTAGGATTTTCTAGTCTGACAATGTAAGAAATAACACATAAAAAAACAAATACTGCATAGTTTCCTAAGCACTCGAAGCGAGGCGACCATCTCTGTAGGCTTCATCTTGCTGTTATCTAGAATCAATGTTTCTGACTAATATTGATGCCGCTTAGGCCATTTTCAACCCAAGAAGTAGTTTTTTGAGTTCAGCTGCCCTGTAAAATACAGCCCCAATATGGCTAAGTACTTTGGCACCTGCACCAGTGTTTTTGGCCCCATAGCAGCCCCCTGTATTTCACGTTTCAGCCTGTTTGTGCTCGTTGACACGCCATTAGGAGAACTGACGGATAACTATTACATTTCTGTTGAAACAGTAGAGTAAGACAGATAACCTCTCCCATACTGTTTCAACTCAGCAAGGGAGATCTGCATGCTGCTCATGTCCATTTCTCCAGCATTCAGCCACACACATGGTAAAGTGAATAAAGAGAATTCTAAATTTGGTAGCACAGCATATTCCAGAAAATAAAATGAACACGAAAGGAGCTACCCCTCCAATATTTTGGTTGCGTTTTGACTTCGTTCTGATTTACATACAATCACAAAGATATTTCAAGAATGTGTGAGAAAGTGGCAAGTTGAAGAACACAAAGAGATACACTTGATTTGTAGTCATTATATGTTTATTAAATGTCTCAACAGGCAGACATATTACAGAAATGCCTTGCATTACCATCAGTCTGGTTGGGACCACAGAAATGAATGAATAGAACAGGCTTGGAAGCGCTAACCCTGGCCATTTGACTGGTAAGCTCATGGGTACATTCAAAATGGCTGCCAGTCCACCCATTATGCCATCAATGTCTTGAATGGGGACGGCCGTTCTATTTATCCAATTTCTTTTGGTGGGACACTGTATAAGTCAGAGTATATTTGATATTGCCCATATAAACAAACGTGTGTCAATGCCAGGGGCAGAAGCAAGATAAAAAGACTATGGCCTGGAACTTCCCAGCCTGCTGAGTGGCATCCTCCTAGACACAAAAGCCTTGGGCGAACAAAACCATTTGTTCTTTTTTTGGGTGGGCATTCAGCGCAAAGGCTTTCATTGACATGGCACTTAGAGAGGGAATTGAGTGCTGCTGGGCCAAAAGGAGGAAGAAGACATTTACCACCCTGACTCAATAACATTGACAGAACAGGCCAGTGTATGCTGGCTGCAGTAGGGCTTTTCCAACCCAGAAGTGATCCATAACTAAAGCTCATGTGGCAGTAAGTCTTATACCGCAGGCCAAGTAAGAGGAGGTTAGATCCATGAGGGAATTCCTGCTTCAGCCGTCCAGGAGACAGGAGGCAACCTCAAACCTTAGAGGCAATGCCTGCTATCCAAAGAGTAGTGGGTTACAGCCGGGACACAGAATTCTGTCTCTTAACTGAGCCATCTCTTAACCTTTTAGTCATAGCCATTTTATTCAAACTCTGCAATGGACATTTAAAACAAAATCCTCACCATAATGCTTACAAAGAACAGTGTTACAACTTCATTGAAGCATGTGGAAAACCTCCATACATTTTAACATACTTTATCGTCTTCTTTACAGTCATAGTTCCTCCTCAGTATGGTGTTATGAATCTCTGTTTATCCCTGGCAGTGTCAGAGAGAGAGGAGCTGAGGGCTGTTGATCCTCAGGGGCAGGTCCATGGTTGAGAGGCCAGGGTAGTGGTCAGGAGTCTCATGTACAATTTGACCTGTGCCTTCCTGGGAGACATTTCCAAGTCAATAGCAGCTGAGCTACATGAGTCAGAGACCACAACAAGATACCAGGCTTCTCATGCACTCTAAATGGAGCTGGTAGGGCCGTGCACAGAACTTATGTGCTCCAACAAAAAAAAGGGCACCTCAAAATGTTTTTCCTGCAACAGCAGTCACAGACTGAGCAATTATTACAAGAAGAGGACACACAATTTCAGTCCAAATAAAAGATTAGCCAGCTAGGTAGCCCTGTTCTGAAGATATGCCAGCCAGTTAGCCCTGTTCTGAAGATTAGCCAACTGGGTAGCCCTGTTCGGAAGATTAGCCAACTGGGTAGCCCTGTTCGGAAGATTAGCCAACTGGGTAGCTCTGTTCTGAAGATTAGTCTACCATTACTACTGTATATCCAACCAACTCCATTTGTTGCCATGATCATGTATCCCAGTGGTTTTCAAACTTTTTGACCCGCAACCCCCAAAAAGGAGTGGTAACAAACTTGCACCTGTGCACAAGCTAACATGCGTGCACAATCACTGCGCAAATGTATCATGTCATTACAGCCATAAATGGTGATAAGCAACAGAAATAAACTGCGTTTTTCACCTGAAAGACATTCACGTTAGCAGCCAATATCAACTAGGGATATATCACGTCACATCTCTGGAGTCCAGAGGAAGCAGAATCATATGGCCTAATTGTAGCAGAGGTCGTAGGATTGAATGGAAAGAATGTTCTGTCTGCACCGCACCATCACTTTGGAGGGCAGCCTTCCTGCAGAGTGCTCGTTGCCAGCCGGGTAGCATTGTTCTTCCGCACAAATATCGTAATAAATCCTCTAGAACATGTTAAATCGTCATCCCGTAATATTAAAGGCAGTGTGATGTTACAGTTGCAGCTGCTTACCTTTAGACATACTTATATAGCCAATAGCCACCCAAACAGGCCTATCTGAAATTTGAAAAATATATATATCAAATCGCTAGGTAGCCTGTAGTTCTGGCAAAGATGAGTCAGAAGTAAATTGATAAACTGTATTTTATATGGATGATAAACATAGACCTAATCTGTTTTTGCCAGGCAAAACTGGAGGAAATAAATTAAATAAGTTCTTTCTGGTCATCTGGATATGAACACCCACCTTTGGGCACCAATGCTGATGACTGGTCAACAATCAAGGCGCGGTACTTTTTGGTTCTGAAGCATAGATGAGAATTTAATGACAACTTGTGGGCAGTGGGTTCAATTATACAACAACCGTAAAGGGCACTTCGGAGACTGGAAGGGGAAAGGGGCATGTGCTCTACACAGGTAGAGCCCTATCTGTGCATGTGCCTGGGAGCTGGGAATAGGGACTTTGATATTCCCTCACACTGGATGTCAGAAATACTACATAGTCTAGAAACCCCAATCCATTTAACTTTTTTTGTTGAAAATCTAACACCTCAAAAAAGACATCACATGGGTATTAGTCCATCACTATTAAGTGAGTTCTGCACCACAGGGGACCTTGGTACTTTCAGCATGTGCTGTGGAAATGCCCGGGGGTGGTTGAATTCTGTTGACTTTCCACCAATGTAATCTCTGTACTTAGCAAATTAGATCCAATAGTGATGTTGTTTTTTGATGACTTTGATTTGCGTGAACAGAGTGTGTGGTTGGCAGGAACCACAGCTGCTAAGACAATTATTTGTACAAAGGTGGATTCCATCTCATCAGTTACCATTGCAACAATGGCTGCTCACATAAGGAAATTGTACTTTTGGTTCTCTCCACGGCCAGGATCCACAGCGCCAAGGTGTCCACTCGGGACACATGGAAAAAAGCAGCAGCGGACATTTCTGAACTCTCCTTTACATCCATGAATCTGTATCAATAATTTGTCACTATATGTATGATGTATTGTTCAGCAGATTTACTATGTAATAGTCATTTGTTTTTTAAAATCAGATTACCAGTGGGCCTTTAAAAAAATAACTATACATGTATTGTATGAATCTTATGAATTGAAATAATAAAAACATACATACACACTACATAGTCACCTTGGTTATCTGCGTCAGGTGTGACCAGGCTCGATTAAAAGTGGCTTTGCCAAGTGTTACGCATGCCTCTTGGAGGGAACGCAACACACTGCTACACTCAACTCCCCGTGGAGTGAAAGAGGTATGTGACTGTAGGTGCGGATAAGGATGACAGAGGCAGAGAATATTACCGTTTACAGGGAATTTATTCTTCCTTCACACGGTAATTTGGGGAAAAGGGTCTGGACGGAACCAAAGCAAAGAAAGTAAAAGTAAGAGCCCCTCTCCTACCTTACCTACTTATTAACACCACCTGGCACGCTAACCAAAATACAGGGGGTGGTCCGCACAGGTCTTACCTAGTGTACATAGACAAGGTAAATTCTACAGGTATATGTATGCCTGCAGGCCTCTTGCCTAAACACTCCCAAGGTGCCTTCCCCTTCGGGAACAAAAACAGAATAGTTACTAATGTAAAGTGAGCAAAAACACAGTCCTTTTGACATAAACATACCTCTGCAGGACCAGCTACAAAATACTTTACAACAAATTATACAGACCCACACCAAAACACAGGACATAGAAAGAAGCTCTCTCTTCTCCTGACAAAAGAACACTGGCTTTTATCCAGCTGCAGAAGGAGTTTGTAATTGAAGACAGCTGTATCCCTTGACGAGAGGGCGGGGTCAGAGTGCCAATCTGCAATGGGGTCAACCAATCAGCTGCTTTGGACTTGAAGCCATTTCCTGAAATACACACATACAAACCCAAAACAACACAGAAACTGGGGAACGTAACACCAAGCTTCCGCGAGGATGGAATCTGTTCCGTAATGGTATTGGGAAAACGGACCTCAACATTTTTATTTCATCATCGGATTTCACTGAACTGGAAGCTACATAATAAAAAAACTATCTATGTATGTTGGGATTCTTTTAAATATCCTGGACTCTAGGGACAGCCTGGCATATGTAGTTAGTTAGCTAATAGTCATAATGTATTCACCATACACTGCCAGAGTACATCCTCTTGATAGTTTGCTTAGTTGGGTTGGGATTTTCTGGAACATTCTCTTTTTCCTGTTGTATAAAGGAGAGGAGACCATGCATCTGTTCTGATTTGGGACTTCACTGTGTCATGTTGCTGTGAACTCATATGGCCCCTGCCTCATTTCACCCAGAGATCAAACCAGGCAGCCATGACTTCTCCTAGGTGGGCACCGATAGCTCTTACTGGAGGATTCGGTACAGAGATGTGGACTCAATCATTTTCGTAAATCTCAGTATTTGGTGGACTCAGAGCTGATTAATGCAAATTGGGATGATTCTTATGACCCTGTCAGTGCTACATCTCAATCATGTTTCCCCTTCGATAGTTGGCACATTGTTTTGGAATCCTGATTTAAAGCCGGGAACTGACTTTCTGAATTAATAATGTTGCAGGGAATAACGGTTTCTGTGCTGGATGTAACTCTGCATGTCAATGACGCATAAAGCAGGCAAGGCTTTTTTTGCCACTGAGAAGGTATTCTTCATTCTCTGCCAGAGAGAAGCCAGGGCTGGTAGACAGCAGCGGGAAGCCCTATTCCCTCCCCTCTCCCTTCGGATAATGGGCTCTAAAAGCTGGCGTGGGCCAGCACTCATTTAGCCCACAAACAGGGACTATATACAGAATTGGGGAAAGCCTCTGTGACCTTCAAATTGGTACTTCCAAGGAGAAAATAGTCCATCCCTCTCTTCCCTCATGGTCTGGGCTCATGTTGTGAGGATAAAAGTGGAACAGGCAGATGGGATGCAGGCAGGCATGTTTTGTAGGAGTAAAGGGCAAGGAACATGATTCTCATGTGTTGGTAGCAGACAGATGCTAGAGTCCAACAGTATTGTCTGGCCATGGTTCAATGAATTGATAGTTTACTAGAGTAAAACTAGAGTCAAAGCTCATAGACTCCATTCTGGTCTCTCCTATGAAGCAACTATTAATACAATATTAGTTTGATTTATAATGTGTCAATGGCAAATATGTTGACATGCCAAAACACTGTTCACAAACTGTTTAGTCACCCTTGTTGTGTACTTACACTAGCGGCTGCTTTTGCAAGGGATGCAACTTTGGTTTTAGAAGTGGGGGGGACAGAATTGTTTTTAMTTTTTATTATTATTTTTATCCATTCGGATAAACACTCCAAACAGCCTACCCGATGCTCGGAGGCTTCTGCATGGTCCTAAAACACACCGTAGCCTCGTTTTGTGTGACATTCCAATGATACAACTGGGTGGGGGGGCAAAAATGCAATTTCAGAATGTGGGGGGGACATGTCCCCATCCCCAGTGAATGTTGCGCCTCTGGCTTTTGCAGTTAATATTGTGTGCATTTTGTCTACAGGAGTGGTTGCATGTGCTAGATATAAAATCAAAACTGTCAGCCTGTGGATAGTTACCACCTACATATAATCCATAGGGAGCTATCTGTATAAAGTTTATTGAGTGAATATAGGCTGGTAACACACAGCTTAATGGAGAGGCAGACATGTATCGATATAGGAAAACAAATTGAGTTATGATAGGATTTCAGAATTTCTACAAAAATATATTTCTATCAAGACCTCTCTAACTTCGAGTTACAATTGGTTTTGGCAAAATATCCAAACTTAGAATAGAGTCTATATTCAGAAGTGAGAAACTGTGTACCACCATATCAGACCATTATTCTCACTGCAGAAGCCAGACAGGGAACAGCAGAAAACTCACATAAATAGTTCAGCTAAGGCTAAGTAAGGGTACAATTGTGTGATATTTTCCTAGAAAAGTATTTTGTGAAGTCATGACTTATGAGCAAAATACTAGCAAAAAGTTCTACATAAAATTGAGATCAGCTCTCCATGGGCTATTTTTCCTCACAGTTCACTTTTTATTCCATCATAACTTTCTTGTATCTGACTCCAAAGGGTGCTCTCTCTATCAATCATTATTTTGACAGAGTTGGATGACAAACCTTTGTGGTTACGTGGTAACTTCTCAATCTTGCACTCAATCAATAACTATCAATTTGATAAAGTACAGGGGATTGTCTCCAGAGAGAGCCCTAATAGCAAACTTCACTGCTGTTGACTACATTCAGAAAATGTAGAATAACAGATTTTTTATGATTTATCATATTAGCATATTGGTAACGCTTAATTTTAAAGGGTACTTATTACAATGTAATTACATATGTAATAACACCGTAATTACATTGTAACAAGTATTGTAATTAATTGCAATACGTAGTTACGTTGTAATAACAACATGTAACTGGTGGTAATTGCAGTCTGTAATTACAGAGGTGTGACAATGAGTGCTTGTTACTATGCTTGTTACAAATGTTAATGTTTCCAATAGCATCCCAAGCATATTTCCCAACGCACCATATTTCAGTGCCTGCACATTTCAGCCTGTACAAACCATGTGATAAGTGTTAGCCAATTGAAAACCGACCACATCATTGACACAACTCTGTAATAAACTAATAACTGACTTGCCTAGTTATATAAAGGTAAAATAAATAAAAATGTGACAGTGTGCAAAGAACGGGTCGAGAAGAAGGTCAGTGTGCAAAATCCAGACGAGAGATTGCTGCAAAAGAAACAAAGTGTCATAGACAATACATAAACGTCAACACAGGATGTAGAAAGTCAGTTTCCATGCAATTTGTTTAGAATTTTGCATAGGTAGTTAGCTAGCTAGCCTAGTGTTGGCTAGCTACTCAACTGTAGCTAGCTAACGTTACCTTTTCTGGAGTTTTTATTAGGCCTATCAACTAGGCTAACTAGCTAACGTACGCTAACCCCATTCCGTACAAATGTGTGCAACCACGACATTCAAACGAGGTTGCAAAGCAAACTAATGGGACTGTAGCGACTGTGTTGACATCAAAATCTGGGATGTGAACTACATTTCTATTCAAGCGTTGGTTGACATGGTAATGGCTCTATAAAGCAACTCATTCTGTCTTACAGCCTCTCTCCACCAGGTGTAGCACTTCTCTCACCGTTTAAAAACAAGAAAGGGACAGGGACAGGGTAAGGGGATATCTAATCATTTTTTGCGTCATCACTGCAAGCAGTCATGACTCTCAAAAGCCGCTGTTTACTTCTGAAGATCACTTTAGCGGCGCCCTAAAAACCCGATTCAAATTCGACACAAACCTTCAAATAGGTATGTAATGACACATTATATAAACTCTTTATAGTGTTTTATTTACATTTTAGAGGCAATAAGGTGATAAGTTGGACAGATCGAGTGAAAAAAAGCAGTTTCCCCACACGACATCTCTCCTTCGCACTATCACGCAATAGGTTTCGCTTCCCCACCCGCCATTTTTTTTAAAGACTCGACGGAGCTAATTGCCTTCTTGAATCATGCAGAGATGGTCATCATGAAGGACTCGTCATTGATTTTGTTGGAAAGGGGAGAAATTGTGCTTTACAATGGTATTGATATTACAGTTGATCTGGAAGTATTACGTTTTTTGCGCGCTAAAATAAGGTCAATTGTACGGACCAGCGCGATGTACATAAGTGAGTTAGTTTACGTTAGCTAGTTACCATCTACGGAATAGAATTTCCATGCAATCTGTTGAGTTTTTTTGGATTAGCTATCACACTAACTAGCTAGCTGGTTTTCTAACCTTGAATAGCTGGCTACCGAAAGCGGACAAATAGCTATGCTATGGTCGCTACTCGCTAGCTAACTATCTAGCTAACGTTAGCTGGGCTCGATGGTCTAATCTTCCCTGATCCTAATTTTCAGGGTATCGGAACCCAAAGGGTATTACGTGAGACACAACCAGCATGCTAACGTTAGTTATCTAGCTAGCTACTTGTGTCAACACTATGAGTAAGTTTCAATGTAGCTAAACACAAGCAAATGTATTAGTTTCAGTAAGCACGATTATTGCTATCTGGATAACACAACAACTAGCTAGGTAGCAGGCCTAAACTATAGAAAGCATGATGATAATAGTAGAGTCATTGAGGATGAGGATGACCCCAGTCAGTGATGTTGAACTACACCAGCTCGTTCACAAAAATGGATCACTACAACAGAGTCATGAACCCCATGGCTTGTTATATAAAGCAGGCAGGCACGCGTCAAGGCTTTCAGTTTCTGTTTTGATTGAACATTAAAATGGGCAAAATGAGTGACCTAAGTGACTTTGAGCATGGTATGATCGTCGATGCCAGGCACGCCGTATCTAAGAATCGCCTGCCCTCCTGGGCTTTTCATGCACGACAGCGTCTAGGGTTTTCCGAGAATGGTGCAACAAACAAAAGATATCCAGTTAGCGGCGGTCCTGTCGGCGAAAACACCTTGTTGATGAGAAAGGTTGAAGGAGAATGGCAAGAATCTTTCAAACTAACAGGCGTGCCACAAACAGACAAATAAAAGTGCAATACAACAGTGGTGTGCAGAATGACACACGTTAGGTCTCTTGATACCAATTGAGCAACAAACGTTTCCGACACCTTACACAATCCATGCCCTGAAGAATTCAGGCTGTTCTGGAGGCAAAGGGGGGTCTGACCCGGTGCTGATGGGTGTACCTAATAAACTGTCTGGTGAGTGTAAAGGTTTGGAGACACCTACTCATTCACGGGTTTTTCTTAATTTTGTACTATTTTCTACATTGTCGAATAATAGTGAAGACATCAAAACTATGAAATAACACATGAAATCATGTAGTAACCAAAAAAGTGTTTAACAAATTTAAATATATTTTATATTTCAGATTCTTCAAAGTAGCCATTCTTTGCCTTGATTTTCCTTGGACAGCTTTGCACACTCTTGGCATTTTCTCAACCAGCTTCACCTGGAATGCTTTACCAACAGTATTGAAGGAGTTCCCATATATGCTGAGCACTTGTTGGCTGCTTTCACTCTGAGGTCCAACTCATCCCAAACAATCTCAATTGGGTTGTGGTCGGGTGATTGTGGAGGCCAGGTCATCTGAAGCAGCACTCCATCACGCTCCTTCTCAAATAGCCTTTACACAGCCTGGAGGTGTGTTGTTCATTGTTCTGTTGAAAAACAAATGATAATCCCACTAAGCGCAAACCAGATGGGATGGCATATCGCTGCAGAATGCTGTGGTAGCCATGCTGGTTAAGTGGGCCTTAAATTCTGAATAAATCACTGACAGTGTCAACAGCAAAGCACCACCACAACATCACACCTCATCCTCCATGCTTCACGGTGGAAACCACACATGCGGAGATCATCCGTTCACCTACTCTGCGTCTAACAAACAGATGGCGGTTGGAACCAAAAATCTCAAATTAGGACTCATCGGGCCAAAGGACAGATTTCCACTGGTCTAATGTCTAATGCTTGTGTTTCTTGGCCCAAGCAAGTCTCTTCTTCTTATTGGTGTCCTTTAGTAGTGGTTTCTTTGCAGCAATTCCACCATGAAGGCCTTACTCACGCAGTCTCCTCTAAACAGTTGATGTTGAGATGTGTCTGTTACTTGAACTCTGTGAAGCATTTATTTGGGCTGCAATTTCTGAGGCTGGTCACTAATGAACTTATCCTCTGCAGCAGAGGTAATGCTGGGTCTTCCTTTCCTATGGCGGTACTCATGAGAGCCAGTTTCATCATAGCACTTGATGGTTTTTGCGAATGCACTTGAAGAAACTTTCAAAGTTCTTGAAATGTTCCAGATTGACTGACCTTCATGTCTTAAAGTAATGATGAACTGTACTTTCTCTTTGCTTATTTGTGCTGTTCTTGCCATAATATGCACTTGGTCTTTTACCAAATAGGGCTATCTTCTGTATACCACCCATACCTTGTCACAACACAACTGATTGGCTCAAACGCATTAAGAAGGAAAGCAATTGCACAAATTAGCTTTTAACAAGGCACACCTGTTAATTGAAATGGATTCCAGGTGACTACCTCATGAAGCTGGTTGAGAGAATGCCAGGTGTGTGCAAAGCTGTCATCAAGGCAAAGGGTGGCTACTTTAAAGAATCTCAAATATAAAATATATTTTGATTTGTTTAACACCTTTTTGGTTGCTACATGATTCAATATGTGTTATTCCAAAGTGTTGATGTCTTCACTATTATTCTACTTTGTAGAAAATAGTAAAAATAAAGAAAAACTCTTGAATGAGTAGGTGTGTCGAAACTTTTGACTGGTACTGTAAATCTTATCTGTTTTTGTAAACTCAACCAAGTTAAGTCAGATAGTACGCTTTTCTCAGCAAGTGCTAGCAACAACATTGAGTGGAAATGTTTAAAGCGTGTGCGTTCACGGGTAGGTAATTAGAGACTATGTAATCTAAGACACCCAGCACATCTGTCCATAAGAGATAACAACATTTTGATATTACTGAATCGGATGCAGCTGAGAGGAAGCGAAACACTAAATTGGTGAATTTAGTGGAAACTTGCCCATTTGTAACAAGCATGATAACAAGCATTCTTTGTTACCTCTGTAATTACAGACTGCAATTACATGTCGCTATTACAGTGTAACTATAAGTTATCACAATTAACTACAGCACTTGTTAGTGTCATGACACTGTAATAAGGACCCCTTAAAATGAAAGGTTACCAGCATATATTCTATGGTTGATGTTGCAGATAATTGTGTCATTATGCATTTCTATTAATGTCTTTTTTGCATTTTATTTATGTCAGACACATTCATTTCTCCTTCACAGACGAATCACTATTTAATTAATCAATTTTTTTCTTATTTTTAGTTCTGCATCGTTGGGAAAGGGCTAGTAATCATTTCACAGTAAAATCTTGGCTCATGTGACAAATAAAATTAAACTTGATTGGTTGGTTAAATATAGAAAACAATGACATTGCATACCGTACCTGGCTCCATATACAGTACCGAGCTCCATTTACAGTACCATACAATACCTAGCTCCATATTAGCAGTGTCGAACACACACCGATGTGGGTGAAAATGAGTGATTATATGTCTAAACGTTTCTGTGTAGCTTGCTTTTGCACAAGCTATACAAGTGGTCAGCCAATTTAGGGACAGAGTACCATTGTGGTAGCCTTGGGAACTGAACGATGGGAAAAATGAAAGTCTATTCACTGGCAGTTAAAGCAGAAGTCATTCAGCCCAGTTGCATTGATGCACAAAATGACAGAGTCGCAAGCTTTTGTGATGTACTGTGCAATAATTACCTAAACAATTCCAGTCCAGGTTGTAATTCAAACACACTCGTCATCTCCAACGTAATTCTGTGACCAATCATCCTCGCTCTACGGCCCGTTTCAGATAATTGACTATTCACATCACAATGCAGCCCATTTCTGACTTCTCCCAGGGCACAGAAGGTTTGATCTTCAATAACCATGCATTTTCACAACGCTTTGATTAGAAGTATAAGCAACAACTTTTGGATGGGCCCCAAACACCCTCTCATCACCTCTCTTCCCTCCTGCCCTGATGTATTTTTGATCTACTCAAAAGGTTGAGTTTTCAGAGTGAACCCGCCATATCGTCTATATACCAGACCGTTGGAATATGAGGTTGTAAATCTAAAATATATTATCCCTCAGGGAGGGGTGGTGATTTCATGTTTTATTAAGCCCTTAAGCTAAAATGTAGGCCTACATCTCTTATTCTTGACAGGGTTTGATGTAGGAGGGTTTGAATGATGGGGGTTTGCTATTAAGGGTGGTGAGGTTCCAACATCTGAACATCGGGTACATGTCAACAGCCCCCTGATGTTTAAAGATACAGTGCATGCTCTCTTTGCACAGGCGTTACTGAGTGATGTTTTGTATATGTGGTATAGTACCAAAGTATAGTAAGGTAATTCTTATGCTGTTCCTTGAGTTTACCTTATTATGAAATATGATGAGTGATGCAACTGTCAGGTGGGTAGGTGGCTGAGACCATGTGAGAAACTTAGCTCGTCTTACTTCCTGGTATTATGAGATGCTTGAGCAGGCTTCCATTATTTTTAAACAATTGATTAGGTTATTTTTTCCAATTTGTCTGGTTAGTTTTAAATAATTATCCCGGGTCCACTGCTCAGCTAAAACTGCATTACGTTAATTAGGTGATGGATCTAACCAGGAATAAAGCATATATCTATCATGCAGAGAATTAAGTTACATTATCCAATGCCGCAATCCCCTGAAAACCAGTGCATGTTATACGTTTTAATTGACTTGCTACAAAAAAAGTTGAATGGATGCTTTTGACAATCTATCTTCTTTCAACTGACAGCAAATTCAACGATAGCACATTTCAATTTACAAAACAACAACAACTGCGTTTTCGTCTTTTGAGCTTCTAGTCATGAAATCTATGCAGCCTACTCAGTCACTTTTTATAGCTACTGTTTACAGGCCTCCTGGGCCATAGACAGCGTTCCTCACTGAGTTCCCTGAATTCCTATCGGACCTTGTAGTTATGGCAGATAATATTCAAATTTTTGGTGACTTTAATATTCACATGGAAAAGTCCACAGACCCACTCCAAAAGGCTTTCACAGCCATCATCGACTCAGTGAGTTTTGTCCAACATGTCTCCAGACCTACTCACTGCCACAGTCATACTCTGGACCTACTTTTGTCCCGTGGAATAAATGTTGTGGATCTTAATGTTTTTCCTCATAATCCTGGACTATCGGACCACCATTTTATTATGTTTGCAATTGCAACAAATAATATGCTCAGACCCCAACCAAGGAMCATCAAAAGCCGTGCTATAAATTCTTGGACAACCCAAAGATTCCTAGATTCCCTTCCAGACTCCCTCCACCTACCCAAGGACGTCAGAATACAAAAATCAGTTAACCACCTAACTGAGGAACTCAATTTAACCTTGCCTAATACCCTTGAAGCAGTCGCACCCCTAAAACAAAAAACATTTGTCATAAGAAACTAGCTCTCTGGTCTACAGAAAATACAGAAAATTGGAATGGAAATGGCGCTACACCAAACTGGAAGTCTTCCGACTAGCTTGGAAAGACAGTACCGTGCAGTGTCGAAGAGCCCTCACTACTGCTCGATCATCCTATTTTTTTTCATCCTCTGCCAGGACCTAGGATCAAGAGAGACATTTAAGTGTTTTAGTACTATATCTCTTGACACAATGATGAAAATAATCATGGCCTCTAAACCTTCAAGCTGCATACTGGACCCTATTCCAACTAAACTACTGAAAGAGCTGCTTCCTGTGCTTGGCCCTCCTATGTTGAACATATAACGGCCGCGGGCGGGTGGTGGGTGTGTGTTGGGTGGTGTCCGCGTGCCGAGTCGGTGTGTTGGTGTGCGCTCGGGCCGGGGTTGTGGCGGCGCCGTCGCTGGTTCGTTGGTGGCGGTTGGGTTGTGTTGCCGGGTGTCGCTTGCAGTGCGATCGGCTCGTGTCCCCGTCGGTTGCGGTCTGGCCTGGCGTTGGTGGTGCGCGGGGCGGTGGGGGCGGGGTTGGGTGTGTGGTGTGCGTGCGTGTGGGTGGGTCGCTTTGGGCTGTAGGGTTTGTTGTTCGTGCGGATGCTCTGGCGGCGGTTGGGGCCTCTATCCCCGGATGTGTACTCTTGAAAAGCCAAACCTTGACCCAGAAAATATAAAAAACTATCGGCCTATATTGAATCTCCCATTCCTCTCAAAACAAATTGAAAAGCTGTTACAACTCACTGCCTTCCTGAAGACAAACAATATTGCTAAACGCTTCAGTCTGGTTTTAGACCCCATCATAGCAATGAGACTGTAATTGTGAAGTGGTAAATTACCTTTTAATGGCGTCAGACCGAGGTTCTGCATCTGTCCTCGTGCTCCTAGACCTTAGTGCTGCTTTTGATACCATCGATCACCACATTCTTTTGGAGAGATTGGAACCCAAATTGCTATACCCGGACAAGTTCTGGCCTGGTTTAGATTTTATCTGTTGGAAAGATATTTACATTTACATTTACATTTAAGTCATTTAGCAGACGCTCTTATCCAGAGCGACTTACAAGTTGTGGCATTCACCTTATGATATCCAGTGGACAACCACTTTACAATAGTGCATCTAACTCTTTTAAGGGGGAGGGGGGTTAGAAGGATTACTTTATCCTATCCTAGGTATTCCTTAAAGAGGTGGTGTTTCAGGTGTTTCGGAAGGTGGTGATTGACTCCGCTGACCTGGCGTCGTGGGGAGTTTGTTCACCATTGGGGTGCCAGAGCAGCGAAGTTTTGACTGGGCTGAGCGGGAGCTGTACTTCCTCAGAGGTAGGGAGGCGAGCAGGCCAGAGGTGGATGAACGCAGTGCCCTTGTTTGGGTGTAGGGCTGATCAGAGCCTGAAGGTACGGAGGTGCCGTTCCCCTCACAGCTCCGTAGGCAAGCACCATGGTCTTGTAGCGGATGCGAGCTTCAACTGGAAGCCAGTGGAGAGAGCGGAGGAGCGGGGTGACGTGAGAGACTTGGAAGGTTGAAACACCAGACGGGCTGCGGCGTTCTGGATGATTGTAGGGGTTTAATGGCACAGGCAGGGAGCCCAGCCAACAGCGAGTTGCAGTAGTCCAGACGGGAGATGACAAGTGCCTGGATTAGGACCTGCGCCGCTTCCTGTGTGAGGCAGGGTCGTACTCTGCGAATGTTGTAGAGCATGAACCTACAGGAACGGGTCACCGCCTTGATGTTAGTTGAGAAGACAGCGTGTTGTCCAGGATCACGCCAAGGTTCTTAGCACTCTGGGAGGAGGACACATGGATGTTGTCAACCGTGATGGCGAGATCATGGAACGGGCAGTCCTTCCCGGGAGAAAGAGCAGCTCCGTTTGCCGAGGTTCAGCTTGAGGTGGTGATCCGTCATCCACACTGATATGTCTGCCAGACATGCAGAGATGCGATTCGCCACCTGGTTATCAGAAGGGGAAAGGAGAAGATTAATGTGTGTCGTCTGCTAGCAATGATAGGAGAGACCATGTGAGATATGACAGGCCAAGTGACTTGGTGTATAGCGAGAATAGGAGGGCCTAGAACAGAGCCCTGGGGACACCAGTGGTGAGAGCACGTGGTGCGGAGACAGATTTCGCCACGCCACCTGGTAAGAGCGACCTGTCAGTAGGACGCAATCCAAGCGTGGGCCGCGCCGGAGATGCCCAACTCGGAGAGGGTGGAGAGAGGATCTGATGGTTCACTGTGTCAAGGCAGCCGATAGGTCTAGAAGGATGAGAGCAGAGGAGAGAGAGTTAGCTTTAGCAGTGCGGAGCGCCTCCGTGACACAGAGAAGAGCAGTCTCAGTTGAATGACTAGTCTTGAAACCTGACTGATTTGGATCAGAAGGTCATTCTGAGAGAGATAGCAGGAGAGCTGGCCAAGGACGGCACGTTCAAGAGTTTTGGAGAGAAAAGAAAGAAGGGATAACTGGTCTGTAGTTGTTGACATCGGAGGGATCGAGTGTAGGTTTTTTCAGCAGGGGTGCAACTCTCGCTCTCTTGAAGGCGGAAGGGACGTAGCCAGCGGTCAAGGATGAGTTGATGAGCGAGGTGAGGTAAGGGAGAAGGTCTCCGGAAATGGCCTGGAGAAGAGAGGAGGGGATAGGGTCAAGCGGGCAGGTTGTTGGGCGGCCGGCCGTCACAAGACGCGAGATTTCAGTTTGTCTCTGTGGATGGTTTGTCCTCTGAAAAATCAACTGTAAATTTCAGGCCTCCCGGGTGGCGCAGTGGTCTAAGGCACTGCATCGCAGTGCTAGCTATGCCACCAGATATTCTGGGTTTGAGTCCAGGCTCTGTCACAGCCGGCCGAGACCGGGAGGTCCATGGGGCGACGCACAATTGGCCCAGGGTCGTCTGGGTTAGGGAGGGTTTGGTTGGCAGGGATATCCTTGTCTCATCGCGCAGTAGCGACTCCTGTGGCAGGCTGGGCGCAGTGCATGCTGACCAGGTCGCCAGGTGTACGGTGTTTCGTCTGACACATTGGTGCGGCTGGCTTCCGGGTTGGATGTGCGTTGTGTCAAGAAGCAGTGCGGCTAGGTTGGGTTGTGTTTCAGAGGATGCATGGCTCTTGACCTTCGCCTCTCCCGAGTCCGTACGGGAGTTGCAGCGATGAGACAAGACTGTAACTACTACCAATTGGATACCACGAAATTGGGGAGAAAAAAGGGATAAAAACTAAATAAAACTGAAATTTCGGTGTTCCTCAAGGTTCCGTTTTAGGACCACTATTGTTTTCACTATATATTTTACCTCTTGGGGATGTCATTCGAAAACATAATGTTAACTTTCACTGCTATGCAGATGAAACACAGCTGTACATTTCGATGAAACATGGTGGAGCCCCAAAATTGCAATCGCTGGAGTCCTGTGTTTCAGACATAAGGAAGTGGATGGCTGAAAATGTTCTACTTTTAAACTCGGACAAAGCAGAGATGCTTGTTCTAGGTCCCAAGAAACAAAGAGATCTTCTGTTGAATCTGACAATTAATCTTGATGGTTGTACAGTCGTCTAAAATAAACCTGTGAAGGACCTCTGCGTTACTCTGGACCCTGATCTCTCTTTTGACGAACATATCAAGACTGTTTCAAGGACAGCTTTTTTCCAACTACATAACATTGCACAAATCAGAAACTTTCTGTCCAAAAATGATACAGAAAAATTCATCCATGCTTTTGTCACTTCTAGGTTAGACTACTGCAATGCTCTACTTTCCGGCTACCCGGATAAAGCACTAAATAAACTTCAGTTAGTGCTAAACACGGCTGCTAGAATCTTGACGAGAACAAAAAAATTTGATCATATTACTCCAGTGCTAGCCTCCCTACACAGGCTTCCTGTTAAGGCAAGGGCTGATTTCAAGGTTTTACTGCTAACCTACAAAGCATTACATGGGCTTGCTCCTACCTATCTTTCCGATTTGGTCCTGCCGTACATACCTACACGTACTCTATGGTCACAAGATGCAGGCCTCCTTACTGTTCCTAGAATTTCTAAGCAAACAGCTGGAGGCAGGGCTTTCTCCTACAGAGCTCAATTTTTATGGAATGGTCTGCCTATCCATGTGAGAAACGCAGACTCGGTCTCGACCTTTAAGTCTTTATTGAAGACTCATCTCTTCAGTAGGTCCTATGATTGAGTGTAGTCTGGCCCAGGAGTGTGAAGGTGAATGAAAGGCACTGGAGCAACGAACCGCCCTTGCTGTTTCTGCCTGGCCGGTTCCCCTTTCTCCACTGGGATTCTCTGCCTCAAACTCTATTACAGGGGCTGAGTCACTGGCTTACTGGTGCTCTTCCATGCCGTCCCTAGGAGGGGTGCGCCACTTGAGTGGGTTGAGTCACTGACGTGATCTTCCTGTCTGGGTTGGAGCCCCCCCTTGGGTTCGTGCCGTGGGGAGATCTTTGTGGGCTATACTCGGCCTTGTCACAGGATAGTAAGTTGGTGGTTGAAGATATCCCTCTAGTGGTGTGGGGGCTGTGCTTTGGCAAAGTGGGTGGGGTTATATCCTGCCTGCTTGGCCCTGTCTGGCCGGGGTTGTCGTCGGACGGTGCCACAGTGTCTCCTGACCCCTCCTGTCTCAGCCTCCAGTATTTATGCTGCAATAGTTTGTGTACGGGGGGGGGGGGGGGGGTTGGGTCAGTCTGTTAAATCTGGAGTATTTATCCTGTCTTATCTGGTGTCCTGTGTGAATTTAAGTGTGCTCTCTCTCTCTCTCTCTCTCTCTTTTTCTCTCTCTCTCTTTTTCTCTCTCTCTCTCAGAGGACCTGAGCCCTAGGACCATGCCTCAGGACTACCTGGCCTGATGACTCCTTGCTGTCCCCAGTCCACCTGGTTGTGCTGCTGCTCCAGTTTCAACCGTTCTGCCTGCGGCAATGGAACCCTGACCTGTTCACCGGACGTGCTACCTTGTCCCAGACCTGCTGTTTTCAACTCTCTAGAGACAGCAGGAGCGGTAGAGATACTTTGAATGATCGGCTATGAAAAACCAACTGACATTTACTCCTGAGGTGCTGACTTGCTGACTCTACAAACACTGTGATTATTATTATTTGACCCTGCTGGTCGTCTATGAACATTTGAACATCTTGGCCATGTTCTGTCATAATCTCCACCCGGCACAGCCAGAAGAGGACTGGCCACCCCTCATAGCCTGGTTCCTCTCTAGGTTTCTTCCTATGTTTTGGCCTTTCTAGGGAGTTTTTCCTAGCCACCGTGCTTCTACACCTGCATTGCTTGCTGTTTGGGGTTTTAGGCTGGGTTTCTGTATAGCACTTTGTGACATCAGTTGATGTAAGAAGGGCTTTATAAATAAATTTGATTGATTGATTGACAGAATAGAAATGAGTTCTTTAGGCATGTGTGTGCATGTGTAAGCGTATGTGTGAGTGTGTATATGAGCATAGAACCAAGCTCTTTATTGTTCAATACCAGAGACATTATTCCCTATGGGGGCTTGTTTCTCTCAGGCTTTGGATGAAAGTGCTCACACACAGATCTTTGTAGTCATGGTCTGTAATTTGGATCTGGTGAACTTTTACAGGGCCTACCAACATCACAGTCTTGACTCATTGTTGACCTTTAATAATAGGGACCAAAGTCCCTCCCCACACCACAGCAGTCAGTCCAGACCCCATTCTGTCATCATCACCTTAGAATGAGAATCATGTCTCTGACACTTCAAAGCCGTAACACAATAACAAGTGAAACACCTGTCGACTGCTGCGTTCTGCAACTCCATTATGGGGCTCCATTAGCAGTTCCACATATGGCATGTCTTGATAATAACTATCCTTCATTATTAACTGCCTTATCTCTGGACAAATCTTACAGGCAGATGGCAGGTGAGGCACCAAAGACTGTCATCTTATGTAATAGAGCAGCATGGCCATGTGATCCATATATTCTTAATTATAAGCTGGAGGTCCTACATATTGCAATCAATGGCTGGCTACATGTTATGTTACCCTCTCAGTGATTATGGTAAGTCTGATACCAATAGGCTGAGCACTTCTATACAGAACACAGGGATTACTGCAAAGCAACTGTATGTTTAACAGTAGTAGAGTATGAGGTTGTGAACAGTAGCTGGAACACCACCCAGTATAAACCCTAGTGTTGGGTTGATGCTGGAACACCACCCAGTATAAACCCTAGTGTTGGGTTGATGCTGGCACACCAACATCTACCCAGTATAAACCCTAGTGTTGGGTTGATGCTGGCACACTACCCAGTATAAACCTAGTGTTGGTTGATGCTGGCACACACCAGTATAAACCTAGTGTGGG